>NC_041376.1:21118457-21228457 GCF_900634415.1 Cottoperca gobio | reverse complement strand
AACCTACCCAGTCTGAGAACCACCAGGAAGGCATGAGGCCCAGGAGCAGACAGAGAGATGCACGTCTTGATCTTTTTTAACACTTCTTCTTCGGTGAAATTAGTGTCAAACAGGCCCGGAGTGTCGATGACGGCGACCTTTCGACCTCCTACCTCTCCCTCAGCTCTCTTGCATTGATATGTCCAGGAGGAAGAAGACAGTTCTGACTGAAACGCTTCCCTCCCCAAGATGGTATTTCCTGCTGCGCTCTTCCCTGCTCCTGTCTTCCCCACCAAAATGATTCGCAGGTCATCAGTTTTTTTCTGCTTCCGAGATCCTGTAGAGATAAAGCAGAGCAACATCTTTGTTTTCAGTGTTTTGTTCTTTTGCTGCTGTCATTGTAAAAAAAAACACCAAACTTAAATGCAGATTTGTACTGTGCAACAAAATCCATATCATCATCTTTACTTAAAATATAATCCAGGAGAAAACATATTTACACAGTTCTTTGGAGATATACAGACCAAAAGCATGCAATTCAAAGCTGACACAATAAAAGCCAAGTACCGTATTTTCCCGCACTATAGAGCGCACTGGATTATAAGGCGCACTGTCAATGAATGGTCTATTTTCGATCTTTTTTCATATATAAAGCGCACCGGACTATAAGGCGCATTAAGCGAAACAAAACAGTCAGATAAGTCAGTCAGGAACGCCTCGAAAGTAATTGATATTCATGTCCCGTGCTAACGCTGTTGCCTTCAGTCGAATAGAGACTGTAGAGACACTTCTACCCGCTGCTCTGTTCAATAACCCACTGTTCAATTTTGTCCTCTAACTGTGGCCATCTCGCTTGGTTCCCTCGGAAACTCTGTGTGGTCTTCTTTACTTGGCGCAGGTCATCTTCTTGCTTCCTCCACTTCCGTACCATTGATTCATTAATGTTGAATTCTCTCGCAGCTGCTCTATTCCCATGTTCTACTGCGTGACTGATAGCCTTGAGTTTGAAGTCCGCGTCGTAAGCGTGTCTCTTGACAGGTGCCATTTTGGGGTCCTTATACACACACACTGTAATATTATGGTGAAGCACAGTATGTATTACTCTGCGACACTCCTGACTACGGTAATGCTGCAAGCGGTGCGGCTTTATAGTTTACCAAAGTCGTACTAAAAGCATTTTGACAGAGCGCCGTGTACCACACAAAATCGCTTCGAGATCAGTAAACACAACCAGAATCCATATAATCCATATATAAAGCGCTCCGGATTATAAAGCGCACTGTCGCTTTTTGAGAAAATGAAAGGCTTTTAAGTGCGCCTTATAGTGCGTAAAATACGGTAAATGTATTAGCCTTAAACTGTTACATTATAAAGGAGAAACCAGGGCAGGCACCACTCTTACCACTTTGCTGTGTGCCAGGTACCAGCGGTGGAGGACGTATTCAGATCCTTTAATGTAACCAGTAAAAATACTCCACTACAGGTAAAGGACCCGCATTGAAAATATTACTTGAGTAAAAGTATTTAATGGCAAAATGTACTGAAAGTATCAAAAGTAGGAAATTGTCCCAAGAAGTATTAAATTATATTATATATTATATATTATTATACTATTAAAGTAAATATGACATTAGATTATTAATACTGATGAAATGTGTTGGCAGCATTTTACTATTTTAGTTGGTTTAGGTGGAAATAGTTTTAACCATTTTATATAAATTATTTTATATATATATTTATCAATCTTCTGATTATTTTCTTGATTAATCAATTACTTGTTCGGTTTGTAAAAAGTCATAAAATAGTGAGAAATGCTCTTCACAATTTTGCCCGGAAAGATTACATTTCTTGATTTGTCCGACCAAATGCGAGGCAACAAATCCTCACATTTCTTGTTTTTTAATGTTCAATATAAACAACTGAAACTCGGTTATCAAATAGCACCACGCCACATACAGAAAAACAAACACCCATTGCTCAGCAGGCCCGTACACACTCTCCCTGCAACAAACAGAATATGGCTCATTATTATGCAGAATGACGGCAAAAGCATGAGCCTCCCTACTCTGCCTCTGATTGGCTTACCCTGAACAATTGGTCTTTGGATCAATGGGCAGTCCCCCATTTGGGTGCTGCATACAGGCAGAATGAGAAACACGTGTTTTTTGAACATCAAAGCATGAACACGTTTTCTAGCAGAAACACAAAATGAATGTTTGAACCTGAAGATGAGCACATTATGTCTCCTTTCATTCAGAGTCGTTGAGTTTCTTCTATCTTACATAGATGTATATGCTAATTCAAGGAATGAATCCACAGAATCCACATACACAGTTCAACACCATGCTACAATCAATCAGTCATACTCCATCATGGTACATTCATTATTTTAATTGTATTACAAGTTAATTAGCTCTACCTAGTGCAGGTACAAATATTTATCAACACAACGTGACGATGAGAGTCATTTTTAATACAAGTTATTTCTGCAAAGAGTTGCAAACCTTTTTTTTTTTTAATCATTAAGTTAACTAATGCCCCTGACAAAATTACATATTTTCTGGGTATTACATATTATATTCAATGCATTACAATAACTGTAAAGAACAACAGATACACATAATCCAAATAGTGAACGTAATAATTGCAGGAAGTTTGTGAAACCAATTCTCTCTCTGTATTATGTTTTTATTTAATTTAACAATCATACATATTTAATAGGCTTTTTTCTTGACAAAGTCTGTGTTTTCTTTTCCTTAAGGCTTGATCATTGTTCTATTAGCTTTTTGATTCTTTTAACTGCATATTTTTCTAATGCAAGCTGTTGAGAGGGAAGGTCTTCACCGTGCCCTTACCCTGTGAGATAAAAAATAAGTTTAAATCTTAAAGGCGCAATTGATAACTTTGATACATTCAGCCACTAGGTGGCGCTCTCCTCCTCCCCTTTCCATTGCGTTCATGTCAAAAGACCGTGGTTGCCAGTTCGATGCACAACCGCATACCATGGACAGTGTCTGTGTAGATTCCCAGTTAGTTAACTAGCAAACCGTAGCTTTAACTTCCCGGTCAAGAATAAAAGTGGCCTCCTCGTTGAAACTTTTCAGCCGTCAAAAACTCCTTCAGGTGACTCCAACGAGCAAAAGCAGAATGTTCACCCTAGTCTTGTTCCTCACTGAGCACTTGGGATTGGAGTCAGAGTGAAGCCTGGTGCATACCTTCAAACTCAGTCATTTCCCCATTTTTTCCACACTAACTGGCAACTACTAAGACTCCTAAGACACATGATACCAACGTCGTTATACTATTGGCTCACAATCCTCATTAGCTACGACACTGGCAGCAACCGCATGTCAGATATCTCACACAGAGGTAAACAAAACATAATTTCTTTTAATTAATTCACACTCATAATATTTTTTTATTCTGGTTTTCAATAAAACCTTTAAAAAGTCCATACTTTAAAAATAACAATTTCTTTAGTTTTCTTCACAGAAATTAATGAAATTGTCAGATCCTGTATTTAAAAAAAAAGGTTGGACTACAGGATTAGATTTATTTCCTGGAAAATAATCGAAAATAAATATGATTATTTAGCTCTGTGCTCTACGGTCCTTATTGCACATGGCAGCGTTCTGACACTTTCACTGATATTGCACCGACAGCAGCTCCAACAGCTGCTCCAGCTGCGATTCCAACCACCACACCGATTGGACCTCCTGCAACTCCGAGCACACCTCCAACAGCAGCACCGCAGGCTGTTGCTATAGCTATTACCGGAGCAGCGGTAAAGTCATTTGATCTTTCGGCTCGAGCTCTGGCTTCATGCTCGTATCTTATATGCAACCGCTTCTCCTCCCTGCAGTAGGCCATCTCCACATATTTGGCTCTCAGCTTATCCAGATCTTTCTCCTTCTGTTTTTCCAACTCCTTCAGGAGTCGCTGCTTCTCCTTGTCTATGGCTGCCTCTGCTTTCATGAACATTTCGTTGGTGTAGCAGCTTCCACCGTTAGCCTTAGTCATCTTGTCAATTTTGTCCAGGAGCCGACTGGTTTGTTTAGGGTCTTTCATTTCGTTGTTAAAGACATGGTATCTATGGTAGCACTTCTGAATGATGGCTTGCAGTTCTGGACTCTCTGAAATATAGCCCTCAATGGTTTGGTTCCTCAGTTGGTCTCCATGTGTGAACAACACCATTGTGTATTTAGCTGCATCTTCACCAAACGTGGTCTGAATCATTCTGATGGTTTCCTGCTCCTCCTTGGTGAACCTGCCCAGCTGAAGAATCACCAGGAAGGCGTGAGGCCCAGGAGCAGAGAGAGAGATGCACATCTTGATCCTCTTCAACACTTCTTCTTCGCTGAAATTAGTGTCAAACAGGCCCGGAGTGTCGATGACGGCGACCTTTCGACCTCCGACATCCCCCTTAGCTTTCTGGCATTCAGACGTCATGGAAGAAGGAGACAGCTCAGACTCAAACGCTTCCCTCCCCAGGATAGTGTTTCCTGCAGCGCTCTTCCCCACTCCGGTCTTCCCGACTAGAACTATCCTCCTTTCATTTGGATCTGTGGCTCCTCCGAACCCTGTCACACAGAAATACACTATTCGTCATACAGCGCTGCGTTGTGGAATTGAGAGGTTGTGTGCACACTCCGGATCACAACAAAAGGGATCTCAGCTGACACCATTTTTGTCACTACATCAGAGTGCACTTGTCTTTTGAGCCAACAGTAACCTGTTACGAGCTGAAAGCACAGCCTTTGTTTATCTGGATGACAATGCATTTTTGATGTTATCTAACAAGTCAAACACGTTTTTAAAAAAGTGCCGGTAAGACAAGTTGATTTCTTTCAACAACAAAGCTATTCAAGGTGCTTTAAAAGACTAGATTTAAAAGTAAGTCAAGCCAATATAAAAAAGGTTGTATATAAAGACACAAACAGAATTATCTATAGTCTGATATAATTTTTAGAAAGGCAACATTACAGTAGTCTGGCCTACTTCTGAGACATGTGTCCTTTCATTCTTGATATCTTTTTAAGGTGATAATATCCATCACTTAAGGTGATAATGATAATTATGGAAGGATCTTTTTTAACTAAAAAAACAGTTTAAAGAAAAACACACTTCAACAAGTTCTGTGTTTTCTTTTGTCTTTGGTTTCATGCATGGAAATATTATTAGGATATATAAAACTATATATGGTATATCTTAGTTAAAAATGGTGTCTTAGTATCATATGAGTCTAAAAGGAATATCCATATTCAATCATCAGCCATATAAACAATTAATCATTTAAAGCTGTTAAAATACAAATAAAGCTAAATATTATTTTCTCAAATAGAAACTTTATTTTAATATCTAGTTTATATCACAGTAGTAAACCCCAACATCCTCAGAATTTAAAGCATCCAACACCCAAAGGCCCGGTGAGGAATCAGACGGTTTACCGGTACCAAGGTTTACCAAATTGCTATCTGGAAAGATATGAAAAGTAAAGGAAAAGGTTTGATCGATACTTTGACTTTGCACTTGTGTTGTGTTTTAGTTTTGTGCCCAATACTTCAGATTAAACACTTTACAGAAAGAGAAATAGGATGAAGCTCATGTCATATTTTTACCCTTCACATTTATCACTTAAAGTAATAATCTCAAAGATTGAATTCACTGTCTATCAACACAATGGCGTTTGAGCCTATGGCCCACTGATGAAAGTATTGCAATATTTATATATTTGCAGGATGAGTTTAAAATATTGCAGTTAATAATGTGAGAGTCAGGAGCAGCCACAGTGAGATGATGAGCTGCAGGCGGCAGCAAAGACAGGTAACCAACTGCTTTCACAGACTCATGACATGTGCAGCATAAAAGCAAACTAATGCCCGACCCTTTTTATTAAAACCACAATAATTGTTTTTGCTACACCCAGTATTCTGCAAACAGTCGTATCCTACCGCAGGTGCTGCTACCACCAGTAAACACGCATTGCAAAATTAACCATAACTGAAATCTTAAGGATTGAAACTTTAAACTTAAACTCATTCAATGTAATTGTTCTTCAATTTTAAAGAGAAAGATTTTGATGCTTAACTATAATAAAAAAGACAATATTAAAAAAATGAACGAATCTAATTGTATATCCACGATAAATTACTGACTCTTACCTTGATAGTATGGCCCGCTCATGTTGAAAAGTTAGAAGAATCTTGCTGTTCTGTGTCCTGTGTTCTTCCTGACACTTGTCATTACTTAGCTAACATTTCTTACCTCCACATGGGCGTTCCCTCTCTTGCTGCTAGACTGGAATGATTGCTCAAGCCTCCCAGTTTCACCACCAGACTTCCTGCTTGACTATGTGTATAAAGTTAGTGAAGCCAGGTTCAGAGACTGAATCCAGAAGAGTGGAGGCTGCACATTAGCTGAAGCTTCACCACCAACAGTCGCTCAATTACATCTTCAAGGGCTTTAACAGCGAGGTGCGAACCCTGTCCAATTACTTACTCAAGCGTTTCTTAGAGCTCCATTCCACTGGTTTTCTTACGTTTATGCCCCTTGAAACGTTTGTTCTTGAATAAACGGACTTGTATCTGTGCTAAGCTTTTCACTAGAGGTGTTTTCACATTCCTCTACTGAAGATGCTTGTCCCTGTCTTTGTTTAAGTCAGCTCACAAAGACACATTCCAATCAATCATGTTGATATGGCAATGAAGTATTGTATTTTCAATCTGAATTTTGCTATCCAGGAATTCACATTATAGACTCCCTTTGACAACAATTTAGCAGGTTGACCCGACACGGTGGAACCATTTAGGTTTCATCCTCTTGTTTAGTGTGTGGTGTTATTTCATGCATCTGTTTCATTCTTTGGAAAAGTGATTCCAGGCAAAACTTCAATACTTTCAGATAAAGGTCATAAAACGTTTAAGAAAACATGTGCTGACAAACTTGTTTAACTCGTTGGGACAGGTCTCCATGACTCGACAGAAGATCTTTTTTTGCATGCCTTTACATTCATGTAAAGCATTAATGAAACCTCAACATTAACATTACGTATGAATTAAGAACTATATGTATGTGAAGTAAGTGTGGATCTTTTGCAATAAGTTATTGATGGAATACATTTGTGAATTCAATGAAACTGAAATAAAGATATGAGAAATATGAATGTCCAGTATGTGAAAATCAAAACAACTTTCCTCTTTGGTAACCTCTGTGCAGGGAACTGAGCTCTGCAGCTGCAGAACGTTGTACTTCCTGTACTTCATGACATGCTAAAAGATAATGGGCACTATAGACAATAACAATGACTCCTAATGACAATTTACTGACTGCATGAGGCCGATTCGCTCCAATATGGGGAAATTCCTACAAGCGGCCACTTGATGTCAGTGTTGTCTGAGGATTACAAAAAAAGAGAAGCAGCCAGTGAATGTGTGTTTTCACACACACACACACACACACACACACACACACACACACACACACACACACACACACACACACCCACGCATACACGCACACAAACACACACACACACACACACACACACACACACACACACACACACACACACACTGCCCATTCAAGTGTCAAGTGTCAAGTGTCCAGTATTTACATTTTGTAATTGTCTTTTTGTGAGACTGATTGGCTCTCCAGCTGGTCTCTGTTTCAACAAGTCATGCCCACTGGATCCCAAATTAATTTTCAGACTCATTGATTGCTGAGTTATTTACTGTGGCTGTGCATACTGTTAACACCCAAAGATCGACAGCCTCTTGAAACACATTTACTGGCTCTATTATCTGTCACTTATTTAAAGAGGTAGTTTGGATCTTTTGAAGTGGGCTTGTGTGACTACAGTAGGTGGCGGATGGTAAGGCCCCAGACAGGTGTACCAACAGGAAGCTGAGCAATGTTCCGTTGTGGACGGGGGCAGCAACAAAACGTATTTTAACAACCTAAATTAAGGCCCACTTATTTTCACCACTTAACCTTACTTTCTGAAGCCGAACTAAAGTCTTTATCTCTGCTCTCTTCAAAGCCACGCACTGCTGTCGGAACATTTCACCTGCCAGAACACGGCCACAGTCCCCGTCAGAGGGGGAGAATATTCTAAATATAGCATGTACATAAACTGATACTGATTTTTTAAGGTGGGTCTTTTTTTTTCTCCTCAGCCTTAGTACATGGGGAACGTGCTCTACCAGGTGAGCTCCAGGGGAACCCCAGGTGGCTGCCTGTCCTGCCTGCTTCTCCAAACTGGTGGCGTGCCAACAGCCATCTATAGGCAATACACCTATACACACATAGATAAGTACCTCATAAAACCCCATTTCAAAGCATCCGAACTATCCCTTTCAAGAGCTGAGGGTTTAAATTTAAAGGCCCTCCAAACCAAACAACATATAATAAATCATTTCCCCGTGTTACACAGGAGACCCAGCTGAATGTGAAAAGCAGATGAAAGGTATTAGAGCAGTCATGTCAATTATGAATCATTTGCATACTGTGACATTTCAAAAGTGGCAAAGTGTGGGGGGGGGGGCTGCAGCCTTCATGGCAACCTGTCAAGGAATTGAAGTCTGCAGCCCGGCTCCCTGCATTTAAAACTAAAGTCGCCCCTTCACTGTGATTTATTTTAGCATTTGTTGTATTTTTAGAGATTCACACAGGCCGCTCACTGTTCACATTAAAAGCTTTGTCTTTCAGCACATTTCAGGTCTGTCCTGTCCATTGTTTGATATGATATGTGGCTGGAGTTCTTATTCACAGAATAAACTATATCAGTCAGTTTACCTTTGTATGACACAGTGAGTGATTGATGCAACACATTTTTACTGTACATTTTGGCTGTAGAAAGCCCACTTTTGGTAGCCTCTGGCACATTTAATGACAATATCATCATTTTTATTAATCTTAATTATTGCATATCGCATATTTAAATGAGTTTGCCTACCTGCTTGTAAAGATGTAGTGAATTATTGTAAAGGAGAATTAGGCTTCTTGTGCTTTTAAGGCTACAAAGTGGGAAATAGCTGTTAATATTTAAACAAGGCCTATTCATGACTGATCAGGAATTTAAGAATATTTTTTATTACTATTTTTTCATTCATTGACACTTCACTGTATTGTTTATCTAGACATTCCTCATTGATGGTTAATGTTTTGTTTTACTTCACGTTTTTCAACGGTATTACGCTTCTTTACTTTGAAGTCATCGCCCGTTTTAGTGCTCTGCTTTAAAAAGCGCAAATGGAAAATGCAAAATAATGACAAGTAGCCCGACTGATGAGGACGTCCCCCTGCGATCAATGTAATTATTCTTTTTCCCAAACAAAATATGCATTTGAATTGTTGTTATACATACATATGTACATATGTTTTACAACAACAAACAAGCAAATGGTGCCTCATCAACCAAAGCACAAATGAATAAAAATCACAAAGAACTTCTCAGACGCAAATCGTTTGTACATACATACATCCTAAAAGCTTATTAGAATAAAAGTTAATCTGGGGTCCATTTGAACGTGTATTTTTAACCTCCTCTCTAAAGGATGTTAACTTACTGTACTGCCAAACAAAATGAAATAGTTTATCAAAGCAATTCTTAATGTGTTTTGTCATCAATTATTTTGTTAATATTTGTCAAATACTCAAGCCGACGGTCCGCTCTACTCGGACACAGCCTCTCAGAGAACATGTGAGGGTGAGGCAGTATAACGTTAATACTTTATAGTGTGATAATCAATAACACAATCTGAAACTAACCATCTCGCAGCTGTGAGCATAACGAGGGCACGTTACCTTTCACCAGGTGAGGACTGACGGATGGCAGCCAGGTTATTTATTTTTAGCTAAATTATTATTAATTGTTAAATGTTGTTCACCTTCACACAAAAAAACCATAAAATACATCTTGACAAAAGGGTAACTTTGGACATGTAACAAGGGAAATATAATCTTCACTCATTAAACTTGTATGATTTTTTTAAGCATAAATGAAATCGCGAGTAGTAAAAAACAAAAAAACAAAAAAATCTACATGACAGATGCATAACTTCAACGTCACTACCACTGAGAGACATTTAATGTCCCCGACACCCTCTGTACTCTCATTTAGTCACTTTGTTAACAACCTTTTTTAAGACACATAAAGTGTAAAGATATTTACTGATGTATTATATGTCCTAAGACTCATTTTCAGGTTTTAGGACTCATTCCTTCAGCACTCTATTACCATACTTACTCTTACACCTGACCTGTGCAAGCTGTTTCCGGTTACTGTTGTGAAGGTTACAATGTTTAGCTTTTTGAGAAGGAGGTGTTCCCACTTCATGGCCATTTTGAAAGCTGTGGTGCTGTTGGATTGTAGAGCTTTACGCTGGTGCATAATATTAATAATAATATTATTCTGTATATACCACTTTAGCCTCAGTGACTGAGGACTAAATATTAGAAACATTAACTACATGACTATAAAGACAGTATAACCTTCATGATGGTACGACTAGCTGCACTATTAGCTTAATAAACGAAGAGTATTGACATATTTCCCCAGTTGTGAAGGTCAGGTTTTGTTTATTTAATAGATTTATATAATATGAAATTGTGAGCTCATGTGTTACTAAAGCATTGTGTCAAAGTTGCCACCCTGAGCTTATAACACTGTTATATAATATTTGTCTCATGTACTGATATTAGTCCTGTTGATGTTGCTGCACATTACAGGAAGCTATCCTGCAGTACAGTCCTGCGTTCAGTGATAAATGAGGAGCCAGTGTGGATGTGTCACTTTACCTGCAAGGTGAGCCCCACACATATGATGACTATGTTCTTGAAATAGTCTAACCTATAATAAGAGAGAAGTCCTGCAGAGAGGAATGACGTATTAGATGCTCTGCTATCACCGGGGGGGTGAATAGCCTCTTTGTAGTGCTGGTGTGTTGTTCACATGCTGAGATACACTTGAGGCTCCTCTGCTGCAAGCGTAAAGTCTGAAAGTGGCCTCTACAATACGGAACCTGATGAGACTGAAGCCTCAGCTGAACACAAAGTATCAGGACTCATGATTACACAGACGGACAAGTACGGACAGTCGTTTGGACTCATTAAGGAGTTACCTCTTTTAACATTTTGAGTGGGAAAAGCAGTGTACATCCATATACGAGCAGTAAAAACAACCAGAGAACATACATTTACATTAAACAAAGTCTAACTGCTGTTTAGATGCTGTTTTGACTTTTACATTATAACGGTATTAAATCAGTGCTAAATCACATTTCAGAGTGTAGATTACATTCGTAATTGGAAGTACTGGATTTTGCCATATTGATTTGTCAGAAGCAAGTTTTAACCATCGGACTGTTTTTGTTTCTGTGTCTGCTGATACAATGAGGTAGTTCTGGACACATCCTTTATTTAGGCAAGGTGCAAAAGGGTTTTTATATCATGCTCAAACTCAAACTCATACTTTCTTCAACTTCTGCGAATGGTAGACTCCCTATTTGGTCCGTTTAGTCCCCACAAACTGAGCTACCGCCGGTCAGTCTACCAAAGCAGTTTCTACCAATAATATATCTGCATAGCTCTTACTCTTGCTGTGAATGTTTTTGCTTTACTGACATTTAATACAATACATGAGAAGACATAGATGACATATACGTTGGGTTACCTGCATCAGAGAAACTTGAAATACTTTGTTCTCTGGATGAGATGTTGTTGTAGTCCGTACGGAGCTTTAGTGAAGTTGTGAGATACAAAAGTCCAATAGGCACTATACATGATACACTCCTGAAGAGAAAACAGAGATATCTACATGCATCAGTGGATAGATGGGGACTGAGTTGTAGCTAAAGTCTAAATTAACTGAGTTGTTGTGAATCAGAATCAGAAATGCTTTATTAGTCCCACAAGGGGGAAATGTACCTTGTTACAAAAAAAAGAAAGTAAAGTAGCGAGTACACAATAATTAAAATGAATAAAATAGAGTAACAGTAGTATAAGTACAGAGTCGTTGATAAAAGTTAAAAAAGTGAATATTGCACATGACAGTGATAATTGCACACAGTAGTGGAACAGTGTGTTGTTGGTGTGGTGGTCTACCAGCCGTGGTGATTGTACAGTCTGACCGCTGCAGGGAGAAAGGACCTACAGTATCTCTCCGTGAGACACCGCGGGTGAAGCAGCTGCACAGTGCGGACAAAGTGTCCTGGAGGGGGAGGGACAAGTTGTTCAATAGAGAGGACAGCTTGGCCATCATTCTCCTGTCTCCCACCACCTCCACAGTGTCCAGAGGGCTCCCCAGGACAGAGCTGGCCTTCTTCACCAGTCTGTTCGACGGTGCAGCTGCACAGAGGCCCAAGATTCCTTATTGAAGATACAGCTATATAAACCACCTTCCAGGCTTGTGCCTATGTTTATGTATTTTATTTGATTCTTTGATATTTTGTCCTACATACCTTTTTTTGTTTTTAAGTTCCAAAAGTACATCAGCTTAACTTTTAACCCTAGTTATAACAACACGTTCAAGGGTGGCTGTGGTGCTAAAACCTGGTTAAGAGAAGAACTGAAATAAAGAGACCCTACCAAAGGGAAACACTAAGAGGAAACGTAATTTAAGCTTCAAGACATTGTTAGGAAACAATTCAGCCCCCAACAGAAGCACAAACAAATTAACTAGTGAAATGTCCAACTACAAGATCCACAAGATTTCTTTAATGCAATCGAAGAATCCAACAAAAGAAATATGTCCAATGTTCTTTCAAATGCAAAAATATACTCCTGGAAAAAGAAATACAATGCAATAAAATAAATCATCAAAAAAGGAATCAAACCAGAAGTCGAGCAGGAAAACACACTTTGGCCTTGGCTGGGTTTGCTGCTCAATATTTATGTTCCTCAGATCAGATTGGTTTCCCTGTTGCCTTCTGTTCGACGAGGTACCGTCATAAAACAGAGCTAAATGTGTTTTACTCCGGGGCAGACTGCCAGGCTCCCTTTTACTCTTCCGTCTCTCCTCACCAAACTAAACCCACAAAACAACTCTTTCCCCTTTGTTCCCCGGGCCATGCCCTCTCAAACCTGTGGGGGGAAAGAACACCTAATGAGTTCCTTGTGGGAGGCAACACGTTAAAGCAGGGGAGAGAGAGGCACACTGCATCAGTGGTTTAACCACTTATCCCCTCACTGTGGTCGTATCACAGCATGTTTTTTCAAAAATAAATATGATTTATACTCATCACTTATTTAATTTGGTTAATTTTCTCAATTGTTATGAAGGCAGAAGGCCTGCTGGGAAATGCTCATTTGTTCAATGACCTTGCTCCCTGTATTTTGCGATAATGTGGACCGTGAAGTCATCTTTAGCACAAAGCATTCTTCAGCAAATGGACAAAGTTAACTTCATAAGGAAGAACAAAAGAGAACCGAATGAGTGAAATACTAAACTTGACATGCAGTCGGAAGCTCTCAATAGAGAACAGCAGAGGCAGGAATGTGTGTTTATGACTTTTCAGAGCACAAAGCCCATTAAATGAACTTCTAATGGGGGAATGCAGGTTTCACTTTGGGATCAGGGATTCAAATCTGTAGCAATGCAGCCTGTTGTTACTGCTCATATGTTGGGAAATGTGCAACGACTGTAATCTGTATCTCTGATAACATTTGGTGATGAATCATTAATCATTGGAAACAAGTTTAGTAACCTGTACAGTCTGTAAAGCACACTGAGACAAATGTATAATTTGAGATATTGGGCTATATAAATAAATTTGATTTGATTTGATTTGATTAACTCTATAAATGCAGGTGATTGTGGGATCAGGTGCCTGTAGTGAGTTGTTGTGCTTTTCTTTGAATGAGTCTCACTCAGGATTGATTATAAAATCTCCCTTTACACCCATCAGTGCATTCACGGAAATGCTCCATCCTTCCTCAGAGAACTGCTCACCCCACAAACCTCCACAAGAAACCTCCGTTCTGTAAAGGCTAACCTCCTCCTTCCCCCCAGGACCAAGCTCAAAACCGTGGGAGATCGCGCCTTCTGCTCTGCCGCTGCCAGACTGTGGAATGCTCTCCCTGAACATCTGAGGACGCCACAGACTGTGGATACTTTTAAAACAGGCCTAAAGACTTTAACCATTTTAAAGTGTTGTCTTGTCTATCAAATATTTTTATTTAATTTTTTTAATGTATATTTTGATATTTGATATATTTTCATTGTTTTTACTCTGTAGCACTTTGAGTTTTGTTTACGCAAATGAAAAGTGCGCTTATAAATAAAATGTATTATTATTATTATTATTATTATTATTATTATTATTATTATTATTATTATTATTATTATTATTCTTTGTGGCTATTTATTCTCTGCTTATTGATTGTTTTCAGTGGTCCTTTTCCCATGACGAGTAAACTGAGCTTGCTGTATAAAATGAGTGAAGTTCCCCTTTTAAAATACTTTTTTTTGCCTTTCTGCAACCATTTACTGAAATACATTGAGATCCATAAGTAGATTATTTAGATGCACACATACAGCAGTAGCAAACTGTTCACTATGCACTTTACACACTACGTTTACTGTCATAACAGGTAATATACATAATAAGGCAGTAGACGCGCATGTGTGAGCAGTGTGTAAGGTGTTGTAAAGACTCTAGCTGGGACGAGTCAAGGACACATAGAAAGAAAACAGTACCTGGTGAACCACACTTGTATCTCAGTAGTTACATTAACATATCATATTCAGGTAAGTTTTTGTGACTCAAAGGGCCTTGGCTTAATTCATTCTTCACTACTTCAAGTGAAGTGTTTATATGTCTATTGATTCCTTGAGGCACTTTCGGAATGTATTACATTAGGTCAGTTGAATAAACCGCTCTGAAAGTCAAAGCTGTTATTCTTGAGATGCTGTAGAATCATTCACATCCTGCTGACACCTTTTCTGCTTCGTTCTAAGAAATGTAATATTTTACATGGCCCCTTCCATGCATTTTGTTTCCCCACAAATTACTTAAATTATGTATTTATCTCATTGGAGAATGCACAAAAAAATCCTTTCAGTGAAATAGCTTTTCCAATCATTGTGAGGAGGCTGAGTGGCGGATTAATAGCTCAGCAGGAAAACGCTTGCAGGCTTAATGGTTTATGAATCGGATCACTGTGGCACAGAACACTTTGGAAACATTCTGCCAGAAAGTTTCCTTTCAAATGTTGTCTGAGCATGTGCGGAACCGTGTACCAGAAACAACCTGATGTGTACATGTATGTCATTAAAGTAAGTGCACAGAGGAAGGTAAGAGAGGAAATGTTTGAGACCAAATTATTTTCCTCATACACGTTGTACAGTACATACAGTTTGAGCACCGGCTAACTTTCGGTTAAATCATGAAATGAAAGGTACACACCTGTTTACATAAAAACACAAATATAGACGCCCAGGGTGCATTTCGACACATCCAATCACCAAGCAGTCATGAACTAGGTTTCCATCCAGAAGTATCTAAAGTTTTAACTGAATTTGGATAAAATCTGTAAAAGAAAATGTGAATAAATGCTTGTTTGCATCCACTACTGTTAAGATCTAAATTGGAGGACGGAGTAACTGCGCCGAATCAATCCAGCAAACTTCTTAATGTTCGTATAATATTTATTAAAGTGATAATGACTGCTTTTGATAATGCACATAGCTGTGGACATTCCAGCTTCACCAAGCCACAGATCATATTGAAAACAGTTAGTGTCTTTCGGATTCACTGAAATGCCCCGAATGAGCTCTAACATTTAGCCTATATCTCTAGCATAAGAGGGATGTTTCTTCTTCTTATTGGTTGGTGTAGGTCACCATCCAATTGTGGTCCTTTGTTGGTGTGGTAGGCGTGTCTTGGCATAGTTTCATCTTTGGTGTCTGATTACATTTTGGAATTTAAGCTGAACAGTCAAGGTTTTTATGCATACGAGCTAGACAGTAGATTTCTGCATACTCTCAAGGTCTTCTCATGTACTGGGTTACTACCGTTCAGAACAACACCTGCTATGATAGCAGAATGGTCATCTTTCTCCCACACATTCCTTCTGGTTCCATTCTAAACAAAGCTAACTTCATTCACCCAAGTGTGTCAAGGTTGGAAACTGTCTGTGTGTTCTTAATCTTTCTAAGATACTAAAGGGTTGGAAAAAGCTGAAGAACTCGGAGCTTGAATGTCGAATCAAAACAGCAATCCTCTAGTTCAATCGATATATTTATTTAACGTGATAAGTCAAACATAGAAAATACTCTCAGCTGAGGACACTTTTCACTTCGCCGTTTCCACAGACTGAACGCTCTAAAAACCCCAGTTAACTGTCTGACGGTTCCGCTTCAAGTCTGCACAAAGGGTTGTAAACATCTCATCTAATACATGGAGTAGGCGTTGACCTTCTCCTCATTGGTCCCAGTTTGGCGCCCACACGCTCCTCCGTCAGCAGTCAGGAAGTGATGGTTTGTTGACCTGTTACTCTTAAAGGGGAAGTGCCCCTATTATGTTTGTAATACATTCAGTGCATAAAATACATAATTGTGCAGAAAAGTAAGCAAGTAATACTGAGTTTGGTGATAAATTCATGATTTCCCACACTACCGGTGTTCGATTATTAGGAGTTGGTTTCATCGAGGTAAGCAGTAGGTGTTCATTCAGAAAACCATCATACCATTTCAGAAAAAGAGGGCGCAACAAGATGACAGCATTAAAAGAGCTGCAGTCGACCTCAAATGGTTAAAAACGATGTAGAAAACTGAATGTAAATACGTTTTTCATTTGAATAAACAAAACTCAAAGTGCTACAGAGTAAAATGATTAAGCAGAATATAAAAAAAAAGGATGGAGGGTTAAAGTCTAGCAAAAGGTCTTGTTAAAAAGATGGGTTTTTAGACCTGTTTTAAAAGCATCCACAGTCTGTGGTGTCCTCAGATGGTCAGGGAGAGTATTCCACAGTCTGGGAGCAGCGGAGCAGAAGGCTCAATCTCCCATGGTTTTGAGCTTGGTCCTGGGGGTATGGAGGTTAGCCTTTCCAGAACGGAGGTTTCTTGTGGAGGTTTGTCAGGTGAGCAGTTCTCTGAGGTAGGAGGGAGCATTTCCGTGAATGCACTGATGGTTGAAAAGGGAGATTTTATAGTCAATCCTGAGTGAGACCAGGAGCCAGTGCAGTGATTTGAGGATGGGTGTGATAAGTTCGTACTTTTGCACTCTCATCAGGATCCTAGCAGTGCTGTTTTGGATGTATTGCAGCTTCTGGATGATTTTGCTAGGAATCCCGATGAGAAGTGCATTACAGTAGTCAAGCCTAGAGGAGACAAAGGCGTGGACAAGCTTTTCAGCATCTGACAGAATGAGTGTGGGGCAGAGTTTAGCAATGTTTTTGAGGTGGTAGAAGGAGTTCTTGCATGATTTGCATGATGTGGGCCTCAAAGGTCAGGTGAGGATCCATTTTAACACCCAGATTGGTGACTGTTGATGAGAGTGGAATGTTCTGACCGGAGAAGGTGATGTAGGTTATGGAGGATGACTGGACCTGATGTGACAGTCAGAGCTTTCCTGCACTGCTACGTCCTGTAAAACCTATCCAGGTAAAATATCAAGTTTTAGGGAGTCCCCAAGGTAATATGTCTTACCTAACGTCAGAGAGAGCACCATCATTTTCTGCTGCTGACAGAAATATGACGGGAAACATCAACCTAATTTGATAAAATTAATCAAGTTAGTATTTTAAAGGAGAATCTTGCCAATTTTATACATAGATGTGCTTTATTGTAGCAAGAACAGTAGCTCATTATCAAAAGAAGTCAGATTTTCTGACTGAACGCAAACATCTGTCACTGATATGTCCCCCTGCAAGGACTGCCGTGGACATCTACAGACGATTGCAATACTTCAGACAACGGTATTTCATCTAAAAGACAAGGATACAACAATACAATGGATGCCAAAGGTAAAGATTCCACTAGACAATGCCAAGCTAATGCTAGCCTCGAACAGAAAGACAACGGCTAAACTACAACTTGGAGCAAGACTTGAAACCATCCCTAACACAATAGAAGAACCGACGTGACAGAAAGCGACTGGCCCCCACTGCCATCCAGCCGGCAACAGTTCACATCAAGCCCCGTTGCCCAACCATGGATTGTGGCAGCAAACACGGCAAGGAATGCCCTGCCGCCACTGATGACTCTACAGCTGAAAAACAGATTCCTACCACTACAAACCGAGCCTGGATTGCCGCCGGAGGACCCAGCTCGCCTGTCGGCCCCACGTCGTTTGGACAGAACGAGACGCAGATGTGCGCCAGAAAGAGGACCGCAGAAACAGACGGAGGATGACCAGCGGATCATTGAGCCAACAGCGGATCGAGTGCCGGACAGAGGGCCGGCAACAATGAGACACCGAGGATGTGCCCCGGACAGAGGACTACAGATCACTGAGCAAGCGACGCTAATTATCAGCGACTCTACTGTATCAGGCATTAACATTAACATTAATGGTAAGAAAAATACCAAAACATACTGCTTCCCTGATGAAATGATCTGTGACATAACAGAAAAGATTCCAGAAATTCTGTCAAGTTTTTACCCACAACACTGTGAACAAGATTATTATTCATGCTGGGAAAAATGATATCTCAAAGGGTGAAACGGAAACCCTAAAACGGGACTTTACTGAACTGCTAAAAGTTCTTGGTTCTAAAGACATTGAAACATACATCAGTGGTCCCATCCCACCAGCCAGGCCAGGAGTAAATCGTTTTAGCAGAACTTTGGGGCTCAGCAGGTGGCTATCAGTTGCCTGTCCCCTGCACAAAGTGAACTTTATTGACAACTTCAATCTGTTCTGGGAGCATAGAGGCCTTTTCAGAAGAAATGGACTTTCTCTCAACAGATCTGGAGAAAAACAGTGCTTCCAACATGGACTACGCCATTAGCCACCCAACGATGGTTAAATGCAAAGAGACACCATCCCCCACACCACCAGATAACCACCATGATGACGTCCAAATAACAGGAGCGAGTGACCTTCCTGCAGCACCAGCCACAACAAGCTTACACACCAAGGACCCCAGTCCCTCAACTCCACCGCTAGACATGGATGAATTTGATGGTGAAGATGATTCTGTGGAGTAACATTGAGACACCCTGCTCCCTCTCCTCCCCCTCCTCATCTTCCTCTCCCTTCCTCCAATTTAACGACTAGATGAACAAATTGGTGAAAGAAGGTCTTAAACTGACACCTCAAATAACCCCCCGTTGTTCTAAACCAGTGGTTCTCAACCTTTTTTGGGCCAGCGCCCCCTATCCATTATCCATTGTCCGCCCCCCATCAAATAAAATGTGGGCTAATTGTCTCCCCTGAATTTTAATGTTGATTATTATTCTGTTTGTATTATTATGATTCTTCTTCTTAGTATTTATTATTTATATTACATATTGATTATATTAATTTTGTATTTCAATTATTATATTCATATCTATGATGGTCATATGTCATCTAATCACTATATTTTAATATTAATTGATTTTAATGTTTGTCACTGACTTGATATCTTTGTATAACTATTTTTAGAAGTTACATGATTAGATAGATAATGTGTTGTCCTTTATTTCCACAGCAGGTACATACATAAGAACAATCAATCAATTGCAAAAGCATAGCCACCACATATTTGCAGTTTCCTTTGAGCAACAGTGACAAGACTTCTTTAAGTTCCACAATCAGATCGTGAACTGCAGCGCATTCAAATGAACGTTTAATTATAGTGCTGCTGTCATTTCATCCTGAGGTTTCTTCATCACAAATCACTTTTCACACGTCTCATTCTTCTCTGTAGAGCAGTACATCACTGAGACAATATAATGATAGTGAAAATGACTAGAACCAGCACAAAACATATTTCAAAAGGGACATTTACTGGCTTTCTCTTAAAAATGTGTTCCAAGCAGATGACTAAGTGCTACAAAGGGCTCAGTCAGACAGCCAAAGATCAGAAATGATGATGCACTGAGAATCAATCAGTTGTAGTCAGTGTGCTTAATATGTAACATATAACTTGTGTACTCTCCCTCTCCCCTACTCTCCCTCTCCCCTCCTCTTCCTCTCACCTCCTCTCCCTCTCTATCTGTATGCATTTATGTAAATGTATGTTACTAACACAGCATCCGGGGCATTGTCCCCGGAGTTTCTGTGTCTCTCAAGTGGCAGGTTGCCACTATTAAAGTTTACATCTAGATCATGAATCGTGGCTGCGCCTTCTGCGCCTGCTGCCCGGTCGTGACTGATGCCCACATTTATATATATATATATTTTTGTTTTTGGAGACACCGGGAAGCCTTTTTGACATTATCCTGGATTCATCCTTTCTTTTTCTTTTTTGATCACACCATCATTTCTGTCACATAGATGTTGTATTTGTTTTTTTATCCTGTACACACGACATCTATTGCACGTCTGTCCGTCCTGGGAGAGGGATCCCTCCTCAGTTGCTCTCCCTGAGGTTTCTTCCTTTTTCCCCCTTTTATTTGTGGGGTTTCTTTTAGGAAGTTGTTCCTTGTGCGGTGCGAGGGTCTAAGGACAGAGAGTGTTGTATCCTGTACAGTCTGTAAAGCCCACTGAGACCAATGTGTCATTTGTGATATTGGGCTATATAAATAAATTTGATTTGATTTGATTTGTTCCTCTTGTCTATATACAATTGTTTACCATATTGTGTGCAAGTAGGATACATTGAAGTCCAATTTCTTTTAATCCATACATCAAATATTGAAGGATTTAAAACTCCAGGGTGGAAAAAGTGATAACATTCAACCAAATATAAAAACAAAAACACATACTATCTTTACTTGGGTTGAAATCAAAGGAGTTCATCCCTTTGCCAGCATGAATGTGAACAGAAAATGCCATGGCAATCTACCTATTGATTATTACACATCTTGTGTGAAAAGCTGATTATTTGTCCAGAGGGTGGCAGGTTCCTCCTGTTACATCATTTCTAATCAAATAATCGTTTTTCACATTTTTTTACTAAGGTAAAGATGACGTCGAGACAGTGAAGCATAACAATTAGTTTATCACTATGAGGTCATGACTTTCATTGTTCAACTAACATAGGTGAGTGATAATCTCAGGTGAGAGGTTAACAAGCTCACAGCCTGGAGTCAGATCTTCAACAGGCCCAGTATACCCTGTTTCTGTCCGTCCATTTATTGTTGCTGGGAGAAACTCCATGTTCTATTAACCAAGAAGCAATAATCTGTCAAATTGTGTTCTCCTTGTTTTTCTGTCTTTAGTTGTCTTCCTGTTTTATTTTGGTAGAATCTCCCTTGTCTCTTGTTTCAGATACTTCACTTCCTGCCGCCCTGTGTGATTACCCGCCCTGATTAGCTTCAACTGTCCCTAATCTCCTTCATACGTGCTGATACTTCCCAGGGTGCCCGGCAATTGTAATGTTTCATTAGCTGAGCCCCCGCTAAGCACTGGGCTGCTGGAAGCTCAACATTTTAGAGTGGGAGCCAAAGGTGTTATTTGTAAAAGTTCACCTGCAAACAATCTTTACAGTTAAATGATCAACTGAAGCTCAATGGGCCATAAAAAAATAAACTGCGTGTTTCAGTTGATGTACTATACAGCTCAGGAAAGAGCATTAACATGATAACAGACTTATATCTTGGTGACTAACCCTAACCCTTAAACGATGTATATGTGTTAAACTTGTAAACTCTCTCTTCTAGAGAACCGACCTGATTGACCAGTTTGAACTGAGGAGGCGGGCTCTGTGGCTATATAAGTGACTGGAATGAGAGTGAAGGCGGTTAGAGGGGTTTTCCCTTGTTTTCTGGAAAGAGCAGCACAAGAACGGTTCTGAAAAGAAAGATTTTTGAATGGCAGAAAATTATTTTCCAAGTGAACCTCTCTGCCAGAGTAATGTTTTCTCTTCGTCAAGTTTGACGCTACCCTACACCTCACCTTACAACAGACTATATTAATAAAATTGTATTAATTCAATGTGCTAATTTTCAGGTTAATATTTCAGGTATTTTGGGTTTCTACTAGAACATGATTACATACTTAATGATGAAAAACGATCTGAAGATACCTGTATTCACCCTGTTTCGAAAACACTCCACACCCCCACCGTGCTGTTGTGTGGATTTTGATGAAAATATTAGCACTTTTAATAAGCAAAATTCAGCCAGATGGACCGGTTTTTGCAATTTTCTACAGAACCGCTGATACAAATAACTGCATGCATGGCACTGTACTCCCTTGGCTCCTCAGCAACACACATGCCAAGCCAGAAGTAGATTAGTCCAAAGGCTGCTGAGGTAATCGAAACTCAGATACACACACAGAGACGCCTGTCATTGAAGTATGACAATTACTAACAAATTACATAGTTCTTTCCAGGTAAATGTAATTAAATAATTAGAAACGTATAAAAAATATTACTAGGCTTTCATCTATCCCACCAGACCTGTTATGAGAGCCAATCCGCACTGTATAATAATATGCATTAATCAGCCCGCCCGTCCCGACCCGCCAACTGCATTATAATATTATAATTGTCAGGACTGAGACAAGAACAGACACCTGGATATTTTGTTTTTTTTGCTTGCTTGATTTTATTGTGATAAATAATTGTGAAATCAGGCATGAGGTAAAGTATTAGTTATTGTCTTTTGTAAATCCTACTCTGGCTGACAATACATTTTTACACACATAAGTGTGTGTATGTATAATGAGGCGGCTCATTGAGCAGGTAATCATGCAGATGTATGCTGGGAGCTGTGTTTTCATCAAATAAACACAGATAAGACACTGCTAGAAAGGCCAACCAGTGAAGAATGGCTGCTGCTTTACAAGTGTGTGCGTGTGTTTGCATGTGTGATTGCATGTTTACTTTAGCATGTATTGTATACACTTGATTACAGAGACATTCTTCAGGTTTAGTTGGAGAATGTCTGTGCTTATTTGATCTGTACTTGAGGAAAGACTTGACATGTTTTATAAGCATCTATATAGCCTAATGTCTCTATAATATCATATATCACAACTCTGAGCTCTGTCACATGCAGAAATACTCAGATGAAACTGTGATCATCGGCTGTGTCAGGAATGGACAAGAGGGGGAGTACAGGAGCCTGGTGAAGGACTTTGTGAGGTGGTCCAAGTCAAACCATCTGCAGCTGAACACTTCCAAGACCAAGGAGATGGTGGTGGACTTCCAAAGGATCAGGCCACACCTGCAACCGGTGTCCATCGAGGGGGTTGACGTGGAGGTGGTCAGTATCTACAAATATCTGGAGCTGCAGCTGGACGACAAGCTGGAGTGGATTGTAAACATGGACACTCTTCACAAGAAAGGGCAGAGTCGTCTGTACTTTCTGAGAAGGCTGGGGTCCTTCAAAATCTGCAAAAAACTGCTGTGGATGTTCTATCAGTCTGTGGTGGCCAGTGCTGTGGGAGGAAGCAGAAAGAAGAGGGACGCACGGCAGCTGGACAGACTGGTGAGGAGTGCTGGCTCTGTAGTAGGCTCAGAGCTGGACTCCCTGGTGACGGTGGCAGAGAGAAGGACCTTGGATACACTGTTATCCATCCTGGACAACACCCACCACCCTCTGCACAGTACATTCACCAGCTACTGGATGTCTACATTTTCCTCTGGATCAATAAAGTATCCATCTATCTATCTATCTACAGTATCTATCTGTATATTATATTGTAATCAATAAAACCATACATCCATGAATGTCAGCGTGCATTGCATTTCCAACCCCTAAAACTAACCTTCTTAGAGTGAAAAAACGTATTATGCTGCATTATGCAACAGAATGTAATTACAAAGTATGACTGCAACAGAGAAGAGTCCCATCCTCATTAATTAGGACTCCCTCTTCACCCCGATTAAATTATAGTGTTTATACTTTTACTGGTGGGAAATAATATCCACATGGGTAGTGGCAAATCAAAACTGGAAAATTAACTTTTATGATGTCTTAAGAAGAATGATACAAGTTCTTGAATTACCTATTGAATAACCCTTGAATAACCTAATACTTATTCAACAACTTGTTCAACAACAGCAGACGTGAGTTTATTTATTTAGTTTTGTATCTAAAAGTACACCAGGAAGAGTTGCTCTGATCCTTCCAGCCAGTGCCACCATTCCTCCAAAGCCAACTTCACTACCAGGAGCTCACGTTTCCCCACATCATAATTCCTTTCTGTGGTGTAGAGACAAAACCCAAGAACTTCTGTAGCCGCTTACGGCTATCTGGGCTGGGCCCCTTAAGGACCGCTTTCACCTTGGCCGGGTCTATCCTTACTTGTTCTTGGGCGATGATGTGGCCGAGGAAGGAAATTGATGATGTCTTTTACTCACATTTATCGGCTTTAAAGAACAGGTGGTTCTCCAGAAACCGTTGGAGAACTTATCTGACGCACAGCACATGCTCAGTAGGGTTCTAGGGAAAAATCTGAATATCATCAATTTACATAAAAACATAAAAAAATAGGCTTGTTGCCTATTGAAGACCGTTAGGAGGTCATGGCAAAGGGAGGAACCATAGACAGATTCAGAGCCTGGGGACTTGGGGAATTTACCCGAAAATACCTAAAATGACACCCAAAGTAAATTAAAAGCTGCTCTTCAACCATTTGCACCATGTGCATGGTTTTGGTCTTGTTCAAAATATAACACTCTTATTGTTCTTGCAAAACAGAATTACTCCAAGTGCTTCTGGCACTGAGTAATAGTCGTCTGAATATACTGAATTTGAAGAAAATAAACTCCGTCTGAATTTTTATGTTGAAAAAGATGCCTGATAATGTCTATAGCTGGTAGGTATGAGCTGGAAAACACAATAGGAACATAGCATCAAGTATTACCAAGTTCAGGTTCAAATTTCAGAACAAAAACACAACCTTGTAGACAGGTTTTTCTAAGAGTAGCACAAGACGTTTCCAAGCTGAGCAATTTGGAGATATTATAATTTTTATTAATAAAATATTATTTGTATCGCTCATAAATAACTATTCCCTGTTAGTAGTGATGACACAGAGTAAGTGAAGTATAAACACATATTTTTGTATTCTTTTATGAACTTGAATACAATAAATACAATTTTGAAAAACAAAATAACATTTGTAAAAATAAAAACATTCAAGTCACCTACCTAAATGTTCCAGATTTAAATGGCTACACGATACACCAGTCTTGGAGGAAAAAAGAGAGTATAATTCTGCGTGGACAGATACATTTGCTTTTACTGCCAACAATGGTGGTTTACCTGTCTGCTTGATATGTGGTGAGAAATTAGCTAACAACAAAAAATGTAATGTCGAAAGACATTGCAAGAATAGACGATATGAGACCTTGCATAATATGCGGTTGGACCATGGTGGCTTGTCTCTCTCTCTGCTCTCTCTTCTGTCAACATGCGTTGTCCGTCACTGGGAGGGACGGAAGACCAGATCAATGTTTCATCCTTTGACTGGAAATATTCTATCTCAGCTGAATCCTCTTCCTCAGATTCTTCCTCATCATTTGATTCTTCCTCCTCATTATGTTCAGTATTGTCCTCCTGATCATTCTTCTCCACAACAAAAACAAAAATGAGCTCATGAGCCTATTGTACAGTAAAGCGCTTCTGCGTCCTCATTGTGCTGCCCGTCTCTCTGACTAAAATGTGAAATGTACCAACATCTGTGAGAAAAGGCCTGTTTGTTTTTTGTTGTCTTGACCATTGTTTGACCCCAGACATCAAAGGGGTGTGTGTGTGTGAGAGTGTGCCTGTGTCTGAGTGTGTGTGTGTGTGTGTGTGTGTGAGAGTGTGTGCGTGTGTGTGTGTGTGTGTGTGTGTGCGTGTGTGAGCCGTGAGTAGGAGGAGGGGGGGTGTTCATCTGTTGGAAAGCAGTATGGTTTGATAATTTGCCCCATTATTTTCAGACAAAAGATTTAATTTGGGATCAGAATGACCCCAGGACAACACAAGGGTTAAGACAACTCCAGTGAGACAATGGTGAATATGATCCAGAATATCACCAGATTCTGTCTGAGCATATTCTATCCTCTTAGCAGTGAGAAAAAAGAATACTTTGAAATGGTTCCTCCGAGCAATCAATGTGGCGCGAGGCGGCTCTGAGCACCGATCGATCCACAGACCAATTTATGGAAAAGGTTGACATGCATTGAGTCATTGTCAGCATCACTTTTACTTCTTGTTTGTTTGACAGGACAAATTAAGGACTCTTCTCTGTGTGTGGAGGCTTTTTAGCTTTTGAGCACACCATCATTTTTAGCTTTTGAGCACACCATCAGCTCTCAGCTCGATCAATAATACAACACTCATGCCAGTTAGGCTCAAAATAGATTTGATTTGTTTATCATCTGTTGCTCTTCCTCCATGCCCTCAAACAAAAAGTGAAGATACAAAGAATCGTCTCATGTTTAGTGGTAAAACAGAAAGCGGTGTAACTGTGCAGTCCTAAAGTAAAAGAGAGATGTACTGCAGAGTTGGAGGACTGTGGGCGGTACAGTACGGACTGTGGGCAGTGAGCTTCCTCTCCCAAACCCTATGGTGCACTTTCTGTGTTAACACTGCAGCAGAACACTAGAATAAAGATAGTCTGCAGCCTTGGCAGCTGTTCCCCATAAGAGTCCACGCAGTGAGGGGAGTAACAATTACATTGAACTGTTGGAGAAGAAACAAGGAAAAATGAAAAACAATAAAATGTATTTACTACTGAAACCTAACTATATAACCTGTCGTGTTCTAATTTGGAGTTAGAGCTTTTACCTCGAATCAATCCAGTAAACTACTTAATTATCGCAAGTCATTTATTGAAATAATATGACCACATGTGTCCACACCTCTTAGTGCCGATGTCATCGTAATGATTCTTGGGGAGGAGCGTACCTCTAGCATGCTTTCACTCACACTTTTTTACCTGAGCATGGTATATATTCAGTACATAACATTTCTTGGCAGTAGTAAACAAATACATTCAGTAGTTAATTATATCACAAACAAAAACAGGCCGTTAAGCTAGAAACTATAATTAATCTACAGAGTTATCCCAAAATCAAGGCAGGTCCTTTATTCTCCAGGCTCTGATACGTGATTGGAATTAGCTGCACACAACCACTAACTGCAGCTGGGGGAGAGCGTCACCTGCAGAGAGCTCACAGAAAACACAATGGCACCCAACATGTAGAATTGTTGACCCTCCTGCCACATACATTAGACTTTCAATGCTTACAGTTTATTTCTAACATGACAACTGCAATAACTGCTTTTAGTTCTGACATTGTCCCTTTTTGAAGGATATGTGAAAATCACTTCACTTCAGTCCAATCAGGTAGAGTGAATATTATCTGTGATAGCCAATAAAAATCAATTTTCTAAATGGTAAAGGATAATAAGAACACACACCAAAAGACTGAGGAACAACTTATTTCCTAGAGCTGTGGCCTCCATCACACCAATCCCTACGGAACCACAGATAACACTACAATAACTGTGACTGGATATACACACCCACTGCACACCTAGGACTGTGTGGCACACATAAAAACACACACCCCCAGCCCTCAAAGACTACATCCACAATGGACATTTTATAACTCACCTATACATTTATAAAACTAATTTAAATAGTGCCTTCTATTTTTGTACACGAGTATAATGACGATAAAGATATTCTGATGATGATTCCACTGTAAACACGTCAACGTCACACTATAATAATAATAATAATAATAATACTACATTTTATTTATAAGTGCACTTTTCATTTGAATAAACAAAACTCAAAGCGTTACAAAGTAAAATGATGAAGCAGAATATAAAAAAAATAAATTTGAATAAAAACATTAGGTAGACAGACAAGGAAACAGATGGAGGGTTAAAGTCTAGCAAAAGGCTCAGTTAAAAAGATGGGTTTTTAGGCCTGTTTTAAAAGCATCCAAAATCTGTGGTGTCCTCAGATGGTTAGGGAGAGCATTCCACAGTCTGCGAGCAGCGGAACAGAAGTCTCGATCTCCAGATCTTTTTTCTTCTCAATTCATCTTTTTTGATGAATTGACTTGTGGTTCTCCACGCTCTCCACTGCTTCTCTGTGTATGTGGAGGGGAGGTGGATTACCCTCTGTGTTCTCCTGAATTTGCATGTGTGGATATACCCCTGGCATAGGGCTAAGCATACAGCCTTGTGTGGTTCCAGTGTTCAGGATGAGGGTGGATGATGTGTGCTTACCAACTCTGACTTGCTGTGGTCGATCTGTGAGAAAGTCCATGACCAATGAGCACAGCTTAAGGTTGGAGGGATTACTGTGTTGAATGCGGAGCTAAAGTCCACAAATATCATCCTCATATAGCTGTTTGACTCATCTGGAGAAACCAGAGCGGTGTGGAGAGCTGTGTTGATGGCGTCCTCCGTGGAACGGTTTGCCCTGTAGGCTGTAGGATGGTTTTGATATGTGAAAGCACAAGTTTCTCAATGCAATTCATGACTATTGGTGTTAGCACCACTGGGCAATAGTCGTCCAGGCACTTTACTGATGTTTTCTTGGGCACTGGGATGTTGGTGTATAAATTTAAGGCATGTTGGAACAGCAGCTTGTTGAAGTGAGAGGTTGAATATATTAGTAAACACCCTTGTGAGCTGGTCCACACATGCTTTTAGAACCCTGCCTGGCATACCATCTGGGCCTGCAGCCTTGCTTGCTTTTATCCTCATCAGGGTGGTCCTCACCTGGTGGTGCTGTAAAACCAGTGTTGTCTCCTCAACAGGTGGGTGGATGAGTGAAGCAGACTCCTCTCTAAGTGTCGAAGCGAGCAAAGAAGTAGTTCAAGGGTCACAACAACCAAACTAAGGATATTTGGTAGACCTTTATTAGTATTCAGGAGTAGGTTATAGCCGAGTAAACAAATCCACAGCGGGACAAAGTGACGTAACGGTTGGCCGAGCGAAGGAGGGTACTCCTGGCCTGGTCACAGGTCTGGCGACATCGGTGAATGAAATCCTGGACGGATGGGCAGGAAACCTCTCTCTCCAGGAAAGGTGAAAAACCTGTGGCAGAGCTGACCAGGACGTTGTGAGAGTATTCCACCAATAGAAGTTGCTTCGACCAGGACGTGGGTTGTTTGGAAACCATGCACCGCAGAGCAGTCTCCATTTCTTGGTTACTTCCTCTGCCCATTCGACTGGGCATGGAAGCCAGATGAAAGACTGACCGTGGCTCCAATAAGTGTGCAGAACTCTCTCCAGAACACTGAGGTAAACTGGGGTCCCCAATCGGACACCATGTCGACCGCCAACCCATGGAGACGGAAAACGTGGAGAAGCATAAGTTCTGCCATCTCCTTGGCTGAAGGGAGTTTGTGCAGGGGCACAAAATGAGCCATCTTACTGAACCGATCTACCACTGTCAGGATGGCAGTGTGTCCATTGGACGGTGGCAGACCAGTAACAAAGTCCATAGCGATATGTAACCAAGGACGATAGGGAACTGGCAGAGGTTGCAGAAGCCCGATGGGAAGGCTTGTGCTGATTTCAGAACTCTCACATGTCCTCTTCCAGAGTGGCCCACCAGAATCTCTGCTTTAGTACCCCTCGAGTGCGTTGGATCCCTGGGTGGCAGGACTGCCGGGAGCTGTGGGCCCACAGAAGGACATCAGCCGATTAGGAGGGCAGGTGCTAGGACCGGGCTCATCCTCTAGGGCATGTTGACCCTCTACTCTATCTCCCAGGTGAGTGTGGCGACCAATGGGGAGGATGGTGTGGGGTACTCTGGTGAATTCTCCTCCCTCCCCGAACTGACGGCCTTGATGTTCCGGGAACCAGGTTAGTAGGAAAGAGAAAAAATAAATCTAGTAAAAAACAAAGAACATCTGGCTTGACGGAAGTTTAATCTTCTGGATATACTCCAAGTTCTTATGGTCGGTCCATACTAGAAAAGGTACCTTGGTCCCCTAAAGCTAGTGACACCACTCCTCCAGGGGAAGGGAAGTTTGGGGTTCCTTACTGGAGCTGATGCCCCCGCGACCCGACCCCGGATAATGCATATTCCTTATTAATTATGTGTAATGATATTCCAGGATAGGAGTTATGGTTGCACTGGATTTAATTGCGGTGTCAGGATACTTGCACAGGATGGAGGTATAGTAGGGGTCCAACAGCAAATATTTGGCCCCAGATTAATCAGACTGACCATAGAAATCAAATATTTCCAAAAAGATTTAAGATAGCAGTAGAACTATAAAATGGCCATGCTTTTTGTGTGTTAACAAATGTATTCTAAAATACTGCTGCCTGTGTTAAAACCCAGTATTCAGTGTCTCAGTTTTGCCTAGTGCAGCCTTGAAAGTGGAGCTGTTCTCTCTGCCTGCAGTAATCCTGCAAAGGCAGTGACTTTTCAGACTGTTCATCATCCAGCTGTATGTGTACATTCAGGCAAGTACAGCTTTCAGAAAACCGCTGCACTCCATTTACATCTCTCATCTCAGCTGCCCAGTAAGACATGCAATCCTAAAACATTATTTTTTTTTTATATGAGGCCCAGTTCCTTCCGCCCTTTTCTGTTTTAGTGGCTGGGATGTTGCATCCACAGCGCAGCATTTATAATGTCATATTTATTGCCAAAGCAGTCAGGCAACCGAGACAGTAAATGTAATGAAAAAGATAATTGAGATGATGTATGCTGGCATTTTCCCCAAGCACCAGAGGCACCAGCTTTTGACCTCAAAAGCAATTGAGATCTCTAGTGTTATAGTTTGGACTTTTCCTCCTTATCTGCAGCCTCCCCTATTCTGCTTCATATATCATCAGTTATCGAAAATGACATCCTTATGGATGACTGAACAATTCATCAAGTGCTTGACCACCTGCCTTGTTTTCTCACTGCCTAAATACAGAGTCAAGGAAAATTGAACAACACAACCTGAAACTAGGCATGGCTTCTACCGTGTCTCCTAAGTACAAAAGTTATGTAAGAGATGTAATGTATAGAGCCAAAAGTCTGTTTTTGACATTTGATGAAATGTTTAACTGAAAGTTCAAGTTGTGATCTTCAACTTTGCAAAACATAATATATTCAAATAAAAAAGTATAAATTCAGATTGAATGTTATTTTGATTGAGTTCTTTAATTATTTTGAATAAGTTATTTTCACTTTCATATATTTTGATATTTGAGTTATTATTTTTCCCATTTGCAGATTTTATGTTTTCAGATTCAGATCTTATTTTTTCACTTTCAGACTTTTGGCCCTGATCCGGTGTGGGGGCGTGGCTTCAACTGAGGGGGGCGTTGAAATGTACAGCAAAACAAAAAAGGCTGAGGACCTTCCTCAATCATGTTGCCTTCAGAAGTATGATTCAACACTTTCTGTACACCATGTATGAGGTATGTACACCGATCAGGCATAACATTATGACCACTGACAGGTGAAGTGAATACAATTGATTATCTCATTACAATGGTACCTGTCAATGGGTGGGATATTTTAGGCAGCAAGTGAACACTTTGTCCTCAAAGTTGATGTGTTGGAAGCAGGAAAAATTGGCAAGCGTAAGGATGTGAGTGACTTTGACAAGGGCCAAATTGTGATGGCTAGACTGGGTCAGAGCATCTCCAAAACTGCAGCTCTTGTGGGGTGTTCCCGGTCTGCAGTGGTCAGTATCTACCAAAAGTGGTCCAAGGAAGGAAAACTGGTGAACCGGCGACAGGGTTATGGGCGGCAAAGACTCATTGCTGTGTGTGGGGAGCAAAGGCTGGCCCGTGTGGTCCGAGCCAACAGACTAGCTACTGTAGCTCAAATTGCCGAACAAGTTAATGCTGGTTCTGTTAGAAAGGTCTCAAAACACAGTGCATAGCAGTTTGTTGCGTATCTGGCTGTGTAGTCGCTTACCGGTCAGGGTGACCCCTGTCCACCGCCAAAAACACCTACAATGGGCATGTGAGCATCAGAACTGGACCACGAAGCAATGGAAGAAGGTGGCCTGGTCTGATGAATCACGTTCTCTTTTACATCATATGTATGGCCAGGTGCGTGTGTCCCCAGATCTCAAGCCAATCGAGCATCTGTGGGATGAGCCGGATAAACAAGTCCGATCCATGGAGGCCCCACCTCACAACTTACAGGATCTGCTGCTAATGTCTTGGTGCCAGATACCACAGCACACCTTCAGAGGTCTAGTGAAGTCCATGCCTAGACGGGTCAGGGCTGTTTTGTCCGCAAAAGGGGGACCTACACAATATTAGGCAGGTGGTCATAATACTATGGCTTATGGGTGTATATACAGTATATGTCTGTCATTGTTAAAGTAAAGAGACCAATCTCAACAAAATGTCATTTATAGGTACTGAAGACTGTTATCTAGTCTTAAAAGTAATATATTTGACTACTCACATCACCCTCTGCTGCCCTTAACAGGTAACTGGTGCAGCCAGCACTTCAAAATCGACACATAGTGGGGGCCCTATTGGTGTGAATGGAAGGACACAAACCATTGAATAAACCAAAGAAGATTTAATAACTATATTCTATATTGGATTTAATAACTATTCCATTTTTATATATATATATATATATATTTTATCATTCTTAATACATTTATTTTAGTTACTATTGAACAACATGGTGATAAGCCAACATGACACAATATTTTCACAAGATATAATCAAACCTTTTTACTGAAGGAATTGGAAAAATCAAAGATTAGATTATTAATATAAAGGTTAGGCTACAATTTTCAGGATGATTGAATGTGCACATACAGGGCTTTTATTTGAGCTACTATTAGTTAACTATGTCTGCAGTGACCCTTACATTGTAAAGATCGCTAATGTCCTGTATTTATAAACAGGGAAACATCAGGAATTTAATAACAAATCGTTGAACAATTCACCATCAACATCTATTTTTCCATTAATGTTACCGTTAGCTCTCCCCTTCACAGATCTAACCAGATTGTGGTTTAGCTTAATGCTGTTGAAGCGAGGAAATTATTCATACATGTGTGATTTGTAGGCACATGTTTTACATCTTACTTATAGGCTATGTAAATAATAAAGACATGACAGACATTATTGTTCATGACAATCAAAGACTGAAGAAAAAGAAGCAGTGTAATAATATGCAATGCCTCCTTTCCATCCATGTACAAAGGTAAATCTGGAGCAATAAGATGGCGCCACCAGCCGATGAGCCTGACATACTGAACAGCAAAAACGTATCAACGGTTTCAAACCATTCATTCAAGAACAGAGGTCTTATGTGAAAAATCTAACATATGAGGGACTAAAAAAAGTTATAGACTGCTGAGATGAGATATTTTGAGGTCTGGAAATTATGTAGAGCCTCATACAACACAAATATCTGGAAGACCAAATAGGGAGGACGCTATTTTTATTCAATGCACAAAGAGATTGCTTCATTTGATTTGCGGTAAAGACAGTGTAAGACCAGAGAGAGCCTTACCTCAATCACAATCGGCACTGGCAAGAATATCAGTGTCAAAGTGTTACATGCAGCAGCGAGAGCAGATTAACAAGTTTAGCTTTAAATGCTGACATGCCAAGTATCATCAGAGCTGTCTGGCACATTACATATCTGATAGAAATGTGGTCGCAGCTAAACGAAAGCGATGAATGAGGAAAAGCTTGTTTAGCCAAGGCCCTCCATGCACTCAAATAATCAAATTTATTTGTATAGCCCAATATCACAAATTATACATTTGTCTCAGTGTGCTTTACAGACTGTACAGGTTACAACACCCTCTGTCCTTAGACCCTCGCGTCGCACAGGAAAAACTTCCTAAAAGAAACCCCATAATTAAAGGGTTAGGGTTAAAGGGGGAAAAAATGTAAGAAACCTCAGGGAGAGCAACTGAGGAGGGATCCCTCTCCCAGGACAGATGTGCAATAGATGTCGTGTGTACAGGATAAACAACATAGTACAAATACAACATTTGACAGAAATTATGTTGTGTTGAAAAAAAAAAAGAAAGTATGGATGAATCCAGGAATCTCATTAAAGAAATTGACCAGACAGACATTGTTATCATAGGACATCGCTATAACATCACTGAGCTACCTCACAGAACATTTTGACAGCAACGTCAAAATGCTCTCCAGGGCCAGGAAAATCTGATTTGGTTTACTCACCCAATTTTCACATTTGCCATGAGGGTGGCTGCTCTACTCAAAGAAAAGAGACAAACTAAAGTGATACAGTGCATTTAGAATGACAACAATTTCTGAAACTCGCATAGGCAGTGGTGTAGGAGAGGACCCAAAAGCAGTTTAGCAGACGATAAAACTAAAAAACGAGCCTTTAATATAACATAAAGCTGAATCCAAAGTACAAACGAACAGGACACGAACAGGACACGAACAGGACACGAACAGGACACGAACAGGACACGAACAGGACACGAACAGGACACGAACAGGACACGAACAGGACACGAACAGGACACGAACAGGACACGAACAGGACACGAACAGGACACGAACAGGACACGAACAGGACACGTAACATGAACAACGAACCCACAAAGAACACTGAGACAGACAGGGATATATACACAGACACTAAATGAGGGAACGAGACACAGCTGGCAAACACACAGGAGGAAACTAATGAATGTAACGAGACACACCTGGGGGAGAAAGGCAACAACACAAGGGCAGGAAGTAGAAACAACAGAGAACAGGTAATTAACAAAATAAAATAGGAAGTACAAACACAACACAAAACATCTAACGAACAGGCAGATTGTTAAACATATACTAAGAATACAATTCTAAGAATAACAATCATCATAATAACACAAAAAGAATAATAATCAACATTGAAATTCAGGGGAGATAATTAGCCTAAATTTTATTTGATGAGTGGCGACCCAGAGAATGGATAGGGGAGCGCTGGCCCAAAAAAGGTTGAGAACCACTAATCTACACGATTAAGAGCCTACAGCAACATATTTGGAGATGATAAATAAGTGTTAAACCCTCATTTCTTGTGCAGACAGTTTGAAAGTTGCTCCCACATTTTTTCATTCACATTCACATTCTTCAACAAGGACAAGTGAATTTCAAAGAGTATGGGTCATTCAGGGTCAGTACAAGACATGATAGAGATCTAGTATTGAAAAATTCTATGTTTTTGTAGTTTGTAGAATTTATTATTTATATTACATATTGACTATATTCATTTTGTATTTAAATTCTTATATAATTGTTCTTATTATTAGGCTGCTATATTATGTTATTATAAAATAATATAAATAACATTTCTAAATAATAATAAATATTATTAAAATAATAGTTTGTTGTTTATTTCTTTAAATATGTAGCGCCAAATCACAACTCACTTTTCACATTGAACAGGTGCTTTTTTATTAAATAAACAAAACGCTTATGTTATTTATCTCATTTATGTGCACGTTTCAGTGTCTGAAACAGACGCACATATATTTATGTTGCTGTTATGCGCATTCACATTATCTCCTTTGCTCAGTTTCGCGATGGGTGGGGCCCTGCTCCCGACACACACACACACAAACACACACACAAACACACACAAACACACGTGCACACACACCTACAGTCAGAGATAGAGCGGAGGAAAGGAGAGGAGAGAACTACAAAGTGCAAAAAAGTCAAAAATCCAACACATTCATTATAAATGGAGCGACGTCGACCCCAAGGTTCGGACACTATGTGCACACAGCCTGAATCATCACTAGTGATGCAGATGTTAGCTCTGCTGCTACGAGCAGCCAGAGTGCAGCCCGTCTGCTGCTGGTCCATACGATTAATTCCGATTATTATTATTCATTGTGTATCCTTGGAAAAACATTAATGCTTTCGAGCAGTGATGGCTGAGGGGGGCGGCGCTGTCTCTTTTCTTTTTTTTCAAAAAAGAACGAGGGTATGAATAAATAATTCTTAATCTCTGGTTAAGAATTTCTATGTGAGTGTCAAAGTATGTAGGATGTAGGATTTTATGTCGGAGACAAAGTTATCAAGACCAATGAGAAGTTCCTCGGCTTTGTGAATATGGCATGGCACCACACAAACACCAGTCTACTGGGGAAAGTCCTGTGTTTGTTTGACCCACCATTCCAACACTTTTGGCAGGTTAGTCTGGACATGAGAACATAGTCCAGTCCATCTAAATCAGGGGTGGGGAGACAATTTGATTCGGCCCTCGAGGTAATTCGTAAAACGCACGCAAAACAAATCCACTAGCAAAAAAAACTAGACTGCAATATTTTAAACGGCCGACTGACTGTTTTTCCTGGCCAAGGTCATGGTCCCTGAACACATCATGAGCGAAACGTGTCATCACGTGTTCACGTCATGTCAAAAAACTTTTAAACGAGACTGTCATTGACATCAGTGAACGCAGCATGGCACTTTCCAGGAGAAATGGACGAACGATTATTTCTTTGTGGTAGTAAAAGACCAGTGTGTATAGTTTGTGTGGACGTACTTGCGGTGATGAAAAATAATCTTGAGCGTCATTACTGCACGAAACATGGCCCAACAAGCAGCTCTCTTCATAGCGTAACATACAAACATGGAAAGATAGACTACTAAAGAATTGTTGATTTCTGATAAAACAGAAAGATACATGGATAAAAAAGTTGCTTTTATTGCACAGCATAAAAGAAAGGTGAAATTAATAGGCTGTGCTCTTACTCACAGTCTATGTTTTTGCTCTTATCAAGGGGCATGATGGTATGTTGATTCAGACCTCTCATTTTCAACTTGTCTTGTATACTGAGTTCCCTTCAGTCTGTGATTTAGAGTCATCACTACTTTTTTGATTCTGATTTTTTTACTGAGCCACGAGGTATAAGCACATCTTTTATTTTAAAACTCAGAGAGCACCCTCTCACTTATTTCTCTAATACCCTTCAGACAGAGGCATCATAAATATGTAACATTTCTCCGCTCACCAGGCAAAAGGTCTTTCTTGACATGTCTTTAAATTACCCTACAAAAACCTCCAGTGTCAGGCAGAATTTTACTCCTGACCTTTTCCTTCTACAACGCAGGATAAGACTATTAAAAGGCATTTATTGTATCTTGTAAAGAGAGAAACTGGTGAGAGAGATGTATGAGAATCCTCCTCCTGGAACATTTTTCATCATTGGGGTAATCCTTTTCAAATGTCTTATCCTTTACAGGCTGTACTCTCAGAGGGCAGAGGAAATATTATGAATCTGACCTGAAGGTTCGTTTATGAGTTCCTATCTCACACTTCAAAACTGCTACAGTACAAATTAATACCAGAAAACAAAATATGGGTGAGAGAGCTCATCAAGAAATATCACCATTCATTTGCTTCATATCCTGTGTAATTTAAAGAATTGTAAAAGTGTATGAACAATTAGAAAAACGCAATGTTTTCAGGCAACCAGCGGTAATTTCAAAACACATTTCATTCACTAGGTATATTTCCCTTAGATAGGCTATTTGAAACGTTTCTATTGGCAAGGCTCCAGGGATGGCAATTCCGGTCTCTTTGTCCATCACTGTAGAATAAAATATCTAAAAACCTAATTAATGGATTGACACGATTTTTGTCAAAAGACATTCATGTTCTCCAGAGGATGAAGTATAATGACTTTGGTGATCCCCTGACCTATCTAACACTACCATGGTGTTACCAAGGTTTTCAGTGAAATAACAGGATAGCACAACATTTTGTACAGACATTTATGCTCCACAAAATATGAATCATAATGACTTTTATGATACTCTGAATCAGTTTCCATTAAAATAGTGGCATAGAACTTGTACAGACATTCATGTTCCCCTCAGGATAAATTGTAGTAACGTTGATGCTCCCATGTCAAAACATTACGTTACCAATGATTTGGTATATCAACAAAAACTTGCAGACTTAATGACATTACCCTCAGCCTCAGCTATACTTTGTGATTAGTGTTAATTGGCACACAATTAGATGATTAACATGGTACACATTATACCTGTTTATCATTAGCCCTTTAGCATTGTCACTGAGAGCATGTTTGCATTTCTAAGTACAACCTCACAGAGCAGCTGTAGTCTCTTAGAACACCAGTGAACATCTCCAAAGACTCTTAGAATCAGAAATCCTTTAATAGTCTCACGACGGGGAAATTCACATCGTTACAGCAAAGAACATATGAGGTAAAGTGCAGAGCGCTTGGTAATTAAAAAATAAATGATATAAGTAAAGGCGGTTGAGTAGTTTATAAAGATGAATATTGCACATGGGGTAGTTTAAAAAGATGAATATTGCACATGGAGTAGTTTATAAAGATGAATATTGCACATGGCAGTGATAATTGCACAACAGTGGTGGAATAGCCTGTTCTTGGTATGGTGGTCTACCAGGGGCCGTGGTGATTGTACAGTCTGACCGCTGCAGGAAGAAAGGAACTATGGTATCTCTCCGTTAGACACCGCGGGTGAAGCAGCCTGTCGCTGAAGGAGCTGCAGTGTGCAAAGTGTCCTGGAGGGGGTGGGACATGTTGTCCACTCCATAAAAAAATGTTGATGGCACCACAGAGTCAAAGAAGGTCTTAAGGAGTTCCCCCTGAACTCCAAAAGACCTCAGTCTCCTCAGCAGATAAAGTATGCTCTGTCCCTTCTTAAACAGAGCAGCAGAGTTATCTCACCAGTCCAGTTTATTGTTCAGGTGAACACCCAGGTACTTGTAAGTGCCATTACAATCTCAATGTCCGTTCCCAGGACCTTCACTAGTTTTGGGGGAGAATGATGGCGCCTCCTGAAGTCCACCACCAGCTCCCTGGTCTTCCCTGCATTGATCAGGAGGTGGTTCCTCTGGCACCAGAGGGCAAAGTCCTGTGTCAACTCTCTGTACTCCTTGTCATCTCCATCAGAGATGAGGCTGACAATAGCAGAGTCATCAGAGAACTTCTGCAGGTGACACTTTGCTGTGTTATGAGTGAAATCTGCAGTGTAGAGGGATGAAGAGAAACGGCGCTAGAACTGTTTCCTGGGGAGCCCTGTGCTGCAGACAATCGTGTCCGAGTGACACTACCGGGTCCTCACGTACTGTGGACGATTCGTGACGTAGTTCAGAATCCAGCTGGTGAGGTGATGGTCCATGCCTGAGAACTCCAGCTTGTCCCCCAGCAGCACATGTTGAATGGTGTCAAAGAACATGATTCTCACAGTGCCCCCAGCCTTCTCCAGGTGAGAAAGGGATCTCTGCATCACGTAGATCAGATCAGATCCTTTTTAGCGTCACGGACCGGTTTCATGTAAGCAGTGGCGGGCCGTGCATTGCACACCTAGGCCGTCAGTGATGTCCTACACAGTCCTACCTGAATTATTCCACCTCTTAATACCATCATTATGACACCATGACTCTATTAGACTATACATTTAGACAGAAACGCAGTTTAACCGGGCGTTGCATCACCTGAATATAGTCAAGTACAACAGAGTTATATTAATATTTCCGAAACATTTAGTTGTAAATAGCAGGCATTCCCAGCAGTACAATTTGCAGTGCCTCTCGGAGACTGTGAGCCAGGGGTACCGCTCGTAGTTAATGATTTGAAAGTGGCTGACAAACCCTTTTCCCGGCTGTGATAAGCTCGCTAGCATCGGGGTTGGCCGTTCTCTTCTCACAATGTCTAGTTTTTCTTGAAATGTTTGTCTTGAAAATGGCGCTGTAATTATATCTGCGACCAAATCGATCTCTTCTCCTCCTTCGGCCATTGTGGGTTGAAAAAAAGCTTTTATAAATCTACACAAATTAGCTCGTTCAAGGTTGCTAGCTCTGCCTCTCAATAGTGCGTATCCAATCAAAAGACGTGGACGTGCTGACGTTATCGTACGCCTGCTAGCTGGCCCCGGTGTCACCAACTCGAAATCTGATTGGTTAATGCCACAGTTTTGTTCCGTTCACTTTAAGCTACAGGCACCTGCACTGTTGATTCTGAAGGCCTAAGGGCAGATTTCTTGGACCCTGGCAGCACATTATGGCTGAAATATGATTGGATAAAAGCTCTAACATAAAGGCCAGCCCTCCAAATCTCGATCTGAGGCTGGAAGCAGCAAAACCAAGATGAAAGCTATGAAATTAAGAGAATAGACTATGGGGAATAATTTAATACATATTTGTGGAACAAATATATCAACATTAAATGTATATTCTGATGATGTTTAGGCCAGCAGAGAAGGCCTTCAAAGTGGAGGGGGGGATAAATATGACGAAATAAAATGATACGGCCGGCATAAAAACAAGTAAAAAGTGCATGAAAAAACCCACCATTACGCAGAATTAGTGGGAGCCCTGAGCTTGTGTCTCTGCAACGAGCCAGTCTAATATAGGGGTATAAATCTTCTCTTAGCAATACAGTTAGTCACTAAGTATGACGCTCTCAGTGCACTCGCATTTGTTGATGTGGTGGCCATCAGTAATTGCTTCTGTCCTTCTTTTCCATGTTTTTTTCTTTCAAAAAACTCCAAGGGCTTGTCCTTTAACGCTGGGTGTCGGCGAAGCAGTTTTGTAGGCGTCGTTGCCTCATTTGCGAGCCTGTGTATTATGCAGAGCAACGCATGAGATTCACCTGTAGTGATATTTAAGGATGACTCCTGATATTGTCTTTTAAATGCCTCCTCATTGGCTTTTTAAAGACGTTTGTTTTCCACTCATTGTTTCTTGTGGGCTTAATTTTTGAAGTAAAGTATCATGTGACTGAGACGAGCATCTTGACCTATGGTCTTGACATGTGTCAAGAGACACAGACGCACAGACGGATGTATCCGGTGATTTTTCTAAATAAAACCTCTTTCAAAATAAAATATTTATTTATTCAATCTTTCCGTGCGGCCCGGTACCAAATGAGCTACGGACCGGTGGATGGTGACCACTGACGTAGATGACAGAGTCATCCACCCCGATGTCAGGTTGGTAGGCGAACTGAAGTGGATCCATCAATGGTCTTACAAGGGGCCGAAGACAGCCAAGGACCAGTCTCTCCATGGTCTTCATCAGCTGCGATGTCAGCGCCACCGGCCTGTAGCTGTTGAAGGGTGGAGATGACAGGGTCGTATCCCAGTGATAAAGACAATTGGGGTTGCAGCAGGGGAGCATTAGCCGGGGGAGGGGTGCCTGACTGTTCAAATCTATGGAAGAAAATGTTCAAGTCATTCACCCACTTTAGGTCCTCCTTGAGCATAGAGTCTGGCTCCTTGTACCCAGAGATAGTTTTCAGGCCTCTCCAGACACCTCTGACATTCCTCTGTTGCAGCTGCTTTTCCATCTTCTTCCTGTAGATGTTATTTCCCTCACTGATCTTCCACTTTAGCTCCCTCTGAACAATCCTCAGATCTTCCTTGTTACCTGACCTAAAGGCCCTCAAAGACAAAAGGTCTTTGAGGAGAGCTTTTATCTCATGATTCATCCAAGGTTTGTTGTTTGGGAAACATCATACAGTCCTGTACACAGGTAGGAGGTGGACCAGGTTGTGGCCTGATCTACCCAGGAAGAGGTGATGAGCTGTATGCCTCCTTGGTGTTGGCATACAGTAAGTCCAGTATTTTATTGTCTCTGGTGTGTCATGTGACATCATTTTTGAATGTTGGCAGAGTGGTGGAAAGAGAGGCATGATTAAAGTCACCAGATATCAGAAGGAGGGCATTTGGGTGCTGTGTCTGCAGCCTGCTTACAGTGAAGTTGATGACGTCACAAGCCACATCGGCGCTAGCTGATGGGGGAATATATGTAGCTATCGCAATAACATGCAAGGATTCCCGCGGTAGATAGAATGGCTGCATGCTAACAGCTAGTAGTTCAACGTCCCCACAGCAAATTTGCTCAACACAGCCAGTCGTCCTCCTTTCCTCTTACCGCTCTCTTTCGTCCTGTCCACCCGTAGCAGATGAAAACCGGAATGCTAACAGCTGATCCCTGGTGTAAACAATGTGTTGCCTGCACGTGTGATCCCCGGCTACAGTTGTTAAGAAAAGTAAGAAGAAAACCACTGCAAAAATAACGGGTTTGGTGTCCATGATTCACTGACAAGTTACAAAGTAGAAAACACAAGAATCGTTTAAAAATAACTACTTAAAAATACACAAAAGTAGAAACTACTCAGCTACTGAGTCACAATGGCAATTGTACAAAGTCGGACCTGTACCCTTTCTGTATAATTTTCAACATGGCACAAGTTGTGGGGAGAAACATTAAAGGCTCCATTCACAAAAGAAGTTTAAAAATCCATCAGTGATGCAGCCTTTGAGAGACCCATTCTTATTAAAGCATTTTGAACTCAATGCGAGTGAGCAGTTAGGGCAGCAGGATAGTGTGTATGTGAGATGTATGTGAGAGTATGTGAGGCTTTGATACACAAACAATACTTGTTAGAGTTATTGTTGGTTTGTGTCTACCCATGGCATTTGATGACAGGAAGAAAAATATAGCTTTAAGCCAGCAACATAATAAACTTCATCTTGTGAGTATAAGATGGTGCTGGGACATGCTATAAGAAGACTAGAATACGGTTTTATGCCACCACCAACCAAGTTGCAGTTTACTGTCCAGATCTGTTGGTGAACGCTTTGGAATGAAGTTCAAATTGGCACACATAGAGACGTGTTCATTTAAAGTTAAAAAATCAAAACTCAGATACACACACACACACACACACACACACACATCTGTACTTATAGTATGTTTATTAATAATAATACTAATAATACATTAGATTTGTATAGCGCTTTTCAAGTAACTCAAAGATGCTTGACAGAGTAAGTGACACAAAAATAAATATATAAACGCCTATGTGCCTATGCCCCAAACCGCAGTTCTGAGTATTCGGCCTTCTTGGAGACCCTGAATGGAGCCCTGCAGGGGGCTCCAGTAGGGGACTCCGTAGTCTTGCTGGGAGACTTCAACGCACACGTGGGAAACGATGGAGACACCTGGAGAGGTGTGATTGGGAGGAAGGGCCTCCCTGATCTAAACCCGAACGGTCGTTTGTTGTTGGACTTCTGTGCTAGCCATGGAATGGCCATAACAAACACCATGTTCGAACATAAGGATGCTCATAGGTGCACGTGGTACCAGAGCACCCTAGGCCAAAGGTCAATGATCGATTTCGTAATCGTATCATCTGACCTGAGGCCGCATGTTTTGGACACTCGGGTGAAGAGAGGGGCGGAGCTGTCGACTGATCACCATCTGGTGGTGAGTTGGATCAAGGGGTGGGGGAAGACTCTGGACAGACCTGGTAAACCCAAACGGGTAGTGCGGGTGAACTGGGAACGTCTGGAGGAAGCCCCTGTCCTGGGGATCTTTAACCTGAGTGGGCTATGTTCAAAACCTCTATTGCTGAAGCTACGGTGATGAGCTGTGGTCTCAAGGTCTTAGGTGCCTCAAGGGGCGGTAACCCTCAAACACCGTGGTGGACCCCGGTGGTCAGGGAAGCCGTCCGACTGAAGAAGGAGTCCTTCCGGGTTATGTTATCCGGGAGGACTCCGGAAACAGTTGCAGGGTATCGAAGGACTAGAAGGGCGGCAGCTTCTGCCGTGTCAGAGGCAAAGCAGCGGGTGTGGGAGAAGTTTGGAGAAGCTATGGAGAAGGACTTTCGGTCGGCACCAAGGTGCTTCTGGAAAACCATCTGGCACCTCAGGAGGGGGAAGCGAGGAACCATCCAAGCTGTGTACAGCAAGGGTGGGACCCTGCTGACTTCAACTGAGAAGGTTATCGGTCGGTGGAAAGAGCACTTTGAGGAACTCCTGAATCCGACTAAGACGTCCTCTAAGGTTGAGGCAGAGCTGGAAGCTGATGGGGGATCATCGTCAATTTCCCTGATGGAAGTCACTGAGGTAGTCAAACAACTCCACAGCGGCAAAGCTGCAGGGGTTGATGAGATCCGTCCAGAAATGCTGAAGGCTTTGGGTGTTGAGGGGCTGTCTTGGTTGACACGCCTCGTCAACATTGCGTGGAAGTCTGGGACAGTGCCTAGGGGTTGGCAGACCGGGGTGTTGGTTCCCCTATTTAAAAAGGGGGACCAGAGAGTGTGTGCCAACTACAGGGGTATCACACTTCTCAGCCTCCCTGGTAAAGTCTACTCCAAGGTACTGGAAAGGAGGGTTCGGCCGGTAGTCGAACCTCTGATTGAAGAGAAACAATGCGGATTCCGTCCTGGTTGTGGAACAACGGACCAACTCTTCACTCTCGCAAGGATCCTGGAGGGGGCCTGGGAGTACGCCCATCCGGTCTACATGTGTTTTGTTGATCTGGAGAAGGCGTATGACCGGGTCCCCCGGGTGACACTGTGGGAGGTGCTGCGGGAGTATGGGGTGAGGGGGTCACTTTTGAGGGCCATCCAATCCCTGTACGCCCAAAGCGAGAGTTGTGTCCGAATACTCGGCAGTAAGTCGGACTCGTTTCCCGTGAATGTTGGCCTCCGCCAGGGCTGCGCTTTATCACCAATCCTGTTCGTGATTTTCATGGATAGGATATCGAGGCGTAGTCGTGGAGGAGAGGGGTTGCAGTTCGGTGACCTGAGGATCTCATCGCTGCTCTTTGCAGATGATGTGGTCCTTATGGCATCATCGGTCTGTGAGCTTCAACAGTCACTGGATCGGTTCGCAGCCGAGTGTGAAGCGGTTGCGATGAGGATCAGCACCTCCAAATCTGAGGCCATGGCTCTCAGCAGGAAGCCGGTGGATTGCCTACTCCGGGTAGGGAATGAGCCATTACCCCAAGTGAAGGAGTTCAAGTACCTCGGGGTCTTGTTCGCGAGTGAGGGGACAATGGAGCGAGAGATTGGCCGGAGAATCGGAGCAGCGGGGGCGGTATTACAGTCACTTTACCGCACCGTTGTGACAAAAAGAGAGCTGAGCCAGAAGGCAAAGCTCTCAATATACCGGTCGATCTTCGTTCCTACCCTCACTTATGGTCATGAAGGCTGGGTCATGACCGAAAGAACGAGATCACGGGTACAAGCGGCCAAAATGGGTTTTCTCAGACGGGTGGCTGGCGTCTCCCTTAGAGATAGGGTGAGAAGCTCAGCCATCCGTGAGAGACTCGGAGTAGAGCCGCTGCTCCTTTACGTTGAAAGGAGCCAGTTGAGGTGGTTCGGGCATGTAGTAAGGATGCCACCTGGGCGCCTCCCTAGGGAGGTGTTCCAGGCAGCTGGGAGGAGACCCCGGGGAAGAGAGGAGAGATTATATCTCCTCACTGGCCTGGGAACGCCTCAGGATCCCCCAGTCGGAGCTGGAGGATGTGGCCCGGAGAAGGGAAGATTGGGGTTCCTTACTGGAGCTGCTGCCCCCGCGACCCGATCCCGGATAAGCGGTAGACGATGGATGGATGGAAAAACATTTGAAAGAAAACAAAGCCTAGTATTGAGACATTCCTATGTATGGTGATTTCTTAGAGTGAGTAAGAGTGACTGGCTAGGGAATTAGAGCAATAGCAACAGCAAGTAGGATTCCAAGAAAGATTATATTAAGTTAGGAGGCAGAAGTTTGCCACCTCTCCACAAGCATGCGTTTATTTGCTGAGTTGCTGCATTTGTGTTGAGCTTTCTGGAAGCCAGCACTGAGTTTTTAGATGTTAATGTGAGGTGATTGAGTGGTTCAACAAGCACGACTCTGCCTAGGGGTGTCTTCCTCCTCCTGTCCATCCCTTCTTTAAGCCTTGGCGGAGTAATTTGGAGTGGAGAGAAGAGAGGTTGTGCTGCTCATTACTGCTGCCTTGCCCGTTGGCCCCTGTGGACACAGTGGCCACAGCTCAGCAGTTCTTCCCCTGCAAAAAAACACATGAAGAAAATAAGGATGAGAGATATTGACTGTCTATCACTAATATAGGCCACCCTAGACAAAATTGGAAAATGTGTCACTGCAGTTGTTGCCTCCGTTTGTCAACATTAATCTCTGAAAAGCTCTGAAAGTTTACAGAAAAGCAACAAAAAACGATTTATTTTCTACGGAAAGTAGTTATATCTGTCTTCTTAACATATTGTGTAGGAAGGCAGACATCAGTAGAGGAAATCAAAACTGACAGTAAAGCAATTTATGCTGTACCTGGTTAGTATTAGGAGGGGCTATTTTTATGGGACTGTTTCAGCGAGTGGCTCAAAACAAGATATGTTTACATTGAAGTGACAAAGCCCTCTAGTGTGAAGAGAGAAAAGGAGGAAGTCAGGTAATCTATTACAGAGCAGTCGTGGAAGAAGAATCCAAATGATTTACAAAAGTAGTGATGCCACACTATATAAATACTTATTTACAGATAACCAAATTTTTACTTTAAAGTAAAAGGAAAAAAGTTTATCCATTAATTTTCTGCTGCTTATCCGGGGCTGGGTCACGGTGGTAGCAGGAATATAAGCAATGTAGTCTTTCCCCCGAGTCGGTAACTGCACCCAATTTGTAATACTGCAAAGGCTTTCATCAGTGGGCCACAGGCTCAATCACCATTGTGTGACCTCATTTGGCGATAGACAAACATTTATTTAAATGAAAATCTTTCATATTGTTACTTGAAATCGTTTTTAGGTTGTTAAAATCATCTTATTCCACTCTGTCTGACAATATTATATACGTATGTATATTCTGTATTATTTTCCAGCTCAAATTAATTTCCTGTTGCTGCACCATTTGATCAAAGGGAAATATATCATTATGCATTTTCTTCTACATATTTCCCATAGATTCAGCCTGACTAATTTTGTATCTTTGGAAACTTGTGCGTCTATTGTGTGTTTGAAGAAAATGGCTCAACAGCATGTGTAGGATGTTAAAATGAAACTATATGTTTATGAGCTATAAATATCAATGTCAACAATAAGAACCAATGGGCTTGGAGCTGAGAGCCACAGACAGGGTAGGGAAGTCAGAAAGTATTTCATAAATACAATTAAAATGTATTAATATAGAATAACACTAGAAGGTGAGAGAAGCATTATGTGTAGCGTTATAAATGAACAGTGGCCTCTATGTTAAAGTCACATTCTTTGTTACCCATCTGTGCACCATTACCTCCACCCTTTATATACTGTAAAGTTTACAGTATATACTATGCAGCAGAAACACACAACACACTAAAATCCTTTGAGTTACTTGTCCTGAGAGGACCTTTCCTGTGCATCCACTTCCATCTCCCTCCTTGTTGCTGTCCCATCAGCCTGCCCTTAACTTCCTAAGGCTTCTAAGTATCTGTATACAACTGTGCAGAAGCTCACTAATAACAGTGAGGGGGCAAACAGCCAGAGAGGGTGAAAAGCTAATATAAAGAGCTGGTGGATGCTCAGGAAAACAATGCCTGGAAGTGTCTGGCTGCTCGGTAGCTGCTGCCAAATGTTCCCAGGGACAGGCTGGGATAGTTAAAGTAAAATTACTGCCCTAGCCACCCGAAGAGCTCCAGCCCTGTGTTGTTTTGTCAAGTACAATACTTGCAATATTGGTCTTTTTATTTTCCTCATAGGATCTGAGAATCCCAGAAGTGTTTTGCCTGTTTGCCTCATCATCAGAATGTGGATAGTGGTAAAAGAGGGGCTCAAAATGATTAACTGCAATATTGATTTCACAAGGCTCTTCAGCCATATACTGAGATCTATCTTTGTAACACCACTAGTAACAAACCTTAGATTGTTTATTCCGTAAAGCTCTCTCATTAAATATATGTGCCTGTTTGTAGGGCTGCAGGGTTAATTAATCTTCTTTGTCAAATACAGTCCTGCAAGCCAAAGAGCTAAATCTACCAGATACAATGTTGCTGCGTCTAAGTCTCACAGAGAATCATGAGATGCTCTCATGACCCTCTGATGATATGTACAAGATAACTGCTGTGTGATGAGCTGTTGGTTTTAGAAAAAGGGCTATTTTTCCATACTATAAATATCCATTTCAAATGTTTATCTTTTGATAATATCCTCTGTATTACTCAACAATATAATGCAAACAACAGTTTGAATTATTTTGTATCAATGTTTTTCCCATTCGATCAGCATGGTGGATGCCTCTAGAGTCCTCCGCCATGCCTAGCAATCACATTAAATAGACACATTAATCAGACGCACAAACATCGTTTTTTTTCTTCGTAATATAATAGCTATTAAAGGGTTGGGAAAAAGCTGGAGACTCGGAGCTTAAATGTCGAATCAAAACAGCAATCTCCTGGTGTAATCTATATATTTATTTAACGCAATAAGTCAAACAAAGAAAATATTCTCAGCTGAGGACACATTTCGCGTCGCCGTTACCATAGACCGCATGGCTCAAAAAGCCCCATCGTTGCGGTCTCACGGCTCCGCTCCAGGTGTGTCCCGAAACATTTGAAATCATCGCATCTAATACAAGGAGTAGGCGTTGACCTTCTCCTCATTGGTCCCAGTTTGGCGCCAACACGATCCTCCGTCAGCAGTCAGGAAGTAATGGTTTGTTGACCCGTTTTCTTAAAGGGGAAGTGCCCCTATTATGTTTGTAATACACTCAGTGCAGAAAATACATAATTGCAGAGAAACATATTCGTAGTGTAGATATATATATATTGATTGAGGTAAACAAATACATACGATAGTCTTTCCAATATGGATTAATTTACCTGACAATTCCCCCTTTACACACCATTTATGGTGTGTATAATCTCCAGTAAATATAAGGCACCGAGTGGTGTACAAATTCAGCATATGGTATACAAGAATACATTCATAGTGCACTTGTTTTTATTCCAGTCATAAAAAGTACCTTCTGTATAAAACCAAAGAACTTCATTTGTTATTCCAGCATAAAGACAATTAGCTTCAGTATAATAAAAAACACTTCCAGTAAAAGACAGTAAATATTAGTAAACTTTTAATGTCTGTATAAGACTGTAATATCTGTATACGACTGAGAGACTGTAACTACAATAAAGTCAGTGGCTTCGGTATGGCAGCAAAGAACACTTTGTAGAGTTATTCACACGAAATCATCTTCCTGGCTGTCGTGTTCCTGCTCTATATCATAGTCTATGAGTACCCCACTGTTTGATGCTAGCTCTTTGCTGAGTCTGTCAAGTCCTTTCAAAGCTCTGGTAAAGGATCCATCAGGGGCTGTGTTATTTGGGATGAAAGTACAACACAGAGCCAAACAATTTGCAGACACCCCCTTTTTCAGCTAGCACCATGTCTAATGCAATTCCGTTCTGTAATCAGGCTAGTTCTATCAAATTGCATAAATCTATGGAGAGGGGCTGATACTCGTGTACATTTGTTTTGTGATTGTGGAATCAATCAATCTCGTCATGCGGCTTCTAATTTATGGTATATAACAACATCCACATACAGTAAGTATTTAGAATCAGAATAATCTTTTTTGTCATGTAGGTTTTCACCTACAAAGAATTTGCTCTGGGTTAGCTGGTACATGAATATAAAAAATGCATAAATATTTACAAAATATAAATCGGTGGAGATAATGTACAAATTAATATTGATATAGCTATTAATGCTGAAGATACCAGTGACATGAGAACTCTCCATCCCCCGGACCGTCTTTCCATAGCATCACCAGACTAATTCTCTACCCCTGAATTCTCTGCTAATTCTTTATATAATGTTGTCAATCTTTGTAAGGCTCTAGTAACTGATCTCTCTGAAACAGTATTATTTGATATAATTGTGCAACAGGATGATCCAACATGGCACACACACACCTCCTTTCTCTGCTAGGAGCACGTCTAAAGACATTCTATCATGTCAATAAGCTGGAAGCTGCTTGTTGTTCAGCTTGTCCCTTAACGGCATCCCTTGTAATAATTAATAAACCTCTGTTAGATGCAATGAATGTAATTAGTCCACATTCTTATTAGTAGTTGCCCATCATAAAAACAATGAGTCAAAACCTGCTCCAATTTGATCTCTGGCACTCCCCGGGGGACTCCTACTGCATCTCTTGTATGCTGTGGAGCTGAAGCTCTCCCCAGGTGCTGTGTTTCTCTTCAGCCGAGTTCAAGCTCACAAGAGTTTGACCTGTTGTGGGCCAAACATAGAAACGCTCGACCAGTGTCATCAATGCACATATTTCAGTCTTGTGCTATTGGTTCTGTGAGTTGGAAATCTCTTAATGAGATTTTTGCAAATTGGGCTGAGTGGTTCTTGTTACACTGTGCATCATTGTTAACAGACAGGTTTACTCTGTTATTGGTCCGAGTATTACTGGGACTGGGCTTAAAGCAAGGAGGGGCCTGACTGGTACACACACACACACACACACACACACACACACACACACACACACACACACACACACACACACTATATTTACTGAGCTAGTGGTATACAGTTTGCAGTCAAGCCACATATTCTTCTCCACATATCCTGTCTCCCTGCTATTCTATTTCTTACTGTAGTAACTTTATATCCTTTCCTACTGACTGCTTGGAGATTGCAGTCTTCTTGTTTTCTACCTTTATCCTAAAGTGTCCTTGTGGACCTGCTCCTAAAACCTCTGCTGCCTAAAACAAACAGTCTCTAATCTCTGGGATGCGATGAAACGATGGTGAGGAATAATGGATCACAATCATTTATTTTCTTACATGTCACTCCTCTCCGTGGCAGCTGTGTTCCTCTGCCCACCTGATCTGTTCTGCATATTGTTAGGGAAGAGGGACAGGTTATTACGTCACAGAAATCAAATTTGATGTGGTTGTGCAGTCTCAGTTGTACAGGGCTATACTCACCCTCCTGTGATGACTCTGACCCCCATGTCACAGTCCCCTTCTAAAACTTCGGGTTGTTGAATCTTCACTGATGGTGAGACAAGCGCCCCTATGGGTACCACCTCCCTGTGTAGTCAGACTTCACCACGAAGAGGTCCAGTTTCTGCTTCATGGAGTCAGTGTCTCTCACAGGAGTGGTGATATATTTATGTGTCACCAGGATATATTTTTCTCTCCCTCTTCTTCCTTTCCAAATGGTGGTATATTTCTAAATATGGCTGATAGTTTTCCCGGCACAGATAGGGAAACTTGGCATGATTTCCAATGTTCTTTTATACCATTAGTCTTTCACACTTATTTACATCAACACTGATTATTGTACCGTAAATGTTCTTATTCTGTCTAATGTTTTATGTCTTTGCAGTGCAAGTACTTTGACCTGCAATTCTTACATAAAGCTTATTATCATCATTATTATTATTATTATTATTATTATTATTATTATCATCCTTTACACACATTACCTTATTTTACAGTTCATTTAGCTGTAAACACTTTAGCTACTGTCATAGCGTCTACTGTATGTGTTGGAAATACTTCAGCTCATTTTATACACGTCTATAATCGTTAAACTATATTTATTTCCTTCATATTTATTTAGTTCAGAATATCCGTTTCAGCACATCTGCATGGATTTTATTGGAGTCGGCATTCGGCCTTTGAATCAAATGCTATGAATATACTCTTATTAATATAATACTCAATATAATACTCCCCCTTTTGAGACATGGTCAAATACCGTGTCTCAATACACACATTTATATATGTTCTTGGTAGTACTGAGTTCTTCTCTGGTCAAGTGTTCTTTCGTCAGTTGTCTCTGTCTTGTATGTAATTATTCTTAGTCCAAACGGCTTGTTCTTACTTTAGAGCTGCATTCTGCATCTCTTTCAATATCTCTGTCTTGTGTTCTGGTGTGTTTGTCTTCTCATTTACATATTGTTGTCTACTGAAACTGGATCAGTTCTTATCATATGTGTTGTGCCTTTATATAAAGCAATATACTTTGGTAGCTGTACTGCCTTCAATAAGTCTTCTATTAGAGTGAGTAATATGTTTGTTAGTCAATGTTACCATACCTTTATGCTGTACTTGTTGAGCAAACACATGTTGAACATGCATAGTTACTGTCTGTGTAGATATTTACAACTTTGTCTTTCTTTTATCTGCATGTCTCTGTCAATGCTATCAGTTCTGCTGCTCTGCTGACAGATGATTGGGTAGAGCTTCTGCTTTTAATACGTCGGTCTGTGTCACTACAGAAATCTCGTCACATTCGGATCCTCTAGGTTACTTTACATGATCCGTTAACAAACATTTCTATCTCTGGTTCCTCTTAGGGAACGTCAGTCAAGTCTGGTCTTGGTGAAGTTCCTTGTCCGTCTCTGTCGTTCAGTCATGTGATTCTCCGTCCTCAGCTGTTGGAAATAATGTAGATGGATCAAAGTTGTACATTATTCTATAGTCAGATGCGGTTGTGAAAACGAAACTGACACTGCATGTGTCACTGTTAAAGTCAATGGCCTGAATAACACTTGATGCAGAGGCCTGACCTGCCATTGAAGCTGCAGTTACTGCTCATGTGCAGTCAGGCATCGCCTTATCTACTGGGTCTAGTTGTGAAGAGTAGTGAACCACTGGTCTACTCTTATCTCCATGGTTCTGTGTTAATACTAATGTCATGAAGTCTGCTGTTTAAATAAAAGGCTTCTTATAGTCTGGTATTTCTAAAACAGATGAGTTTACCAAAACTTTATTTTCTTAAATAATTTGTCAGCTGTTTCATTCCCTATTATCTTACAAACTCTCTTCACCATATTTCTTCCTCATGACATTTACAATCGGACCCTCAGGAGCTTCTAGCTCCCTACACTGTTTAGACTAAACTCTCAGAAGATTCTATCTCCCTACTATTCGTCTGTCGACGATTATAGTCTTTCACAAAATGTCATGAGGTTTGAATATTTTTGGGAGAGGTGGGAACGGACAGCCATCCAAGAGGAAATCACGCCGGCCTTTTCTGTGACCGTGTGTGTTAAATGGGTTATGCTGACACTTCTTGCTTAGACAGATACCATCTCTAATATGGCCTGATACTAAAGTCTTTTATTATTATTTATTATTCTGAACCTAATCTATCATTAGCTGATTGTTTTTATTTTACGCTCTTTATTCTGAGTATTTTGCGGCTCTGTTCTGTTCTAATCATTTCTGTCTGCTCCAGAATTACACAAAAAGTCTACATATCTGTCATCCACACACTTATTAAACATGTTTTCTCAAAAACATATAAGAGACAGTTTTCCTCCTTTAATTGACTATAATAGTGTGTGTGAATGCAGATATACAACCTGGTTCCGGAAGTGTGGATCCCCGTTGCTGGGGAGTCATGTTCTCTTGTCAGTCCTTTTTCTCACGTCCGGTCTACAGTCTGGGGTTCTGGTTTCACCTTTTTCTTCTCTTTAGCTTTCCTCAATTCAATTGGATTTTAATTGTAATTTACCAATTTGTCTGCTGGTGCACGGTTTTAAATTTAGGTGCGCTTTAATTGCCGTCCTATAGGTGGAGGTGTTTAAATTTTGTAAAGTTTCTAGAAACTTTTAGTTGTAGTCTCAATTTTGTCCACCAGAGGCATTTAGCTATCAACCGGATGTGGGTTTTTTAAATTCCCACCGGATGAAGAGAAAATGGAGGTTTCTTTGTTCTAAATTTTCTCTCCTTCCAGTTTGGAGAAAACTCGCATTTTTGGTTTTAATCACTCGGTCACTACATCACTTATGCATTTTATTTCCACCCAAAATGCTCCAGCATAAGACTCAAGGTTTAGTTTATCACAATTTACTTTCACATGCCTCGTAACATCAAGTAGGCGGAATTAGCGACCCAGCATCACGTGGCCACCGTTAGCTGGTCCTAATCTCTGAGGCCTTTCACAAAAACGTCTCCTTCTTTCACGTTTTTCCAACTTAAAACTACTTCACATACACTCCACGGTTCTCTTTGATTTCACAACCGTCCCCCAGTCAGTTTGAACAGTTTTCACCCGTTCTACAAACTCCAATGCATTAGCTAAATATCAACGCTAGCTTAGCCTCGCCTTAGGCCTGCTTTAGTCACACTTTACTCACAACAATACAACAATACAACAATACAACAAATCTTAACATGTTTTACACTATGCTTGCCGCAAAGGAGATGATATACAACATCTGAGACTATGAGGCGATCGTCATCGGTTCTCACGTAATTCAGGATTATAATCACTATCCTCCTTTGGTAAACAACACTAGCTTCTAAGCCACGCTTCCCTTAAGTCTTTGAATTAAACTATACCTATCTGCCTTCCAAAGGACTTCTTTAACATTAAACTAACTAAGCTTTCTTAGCTACCTTCCTTAGGTGTTTTCGTATTAAACTATATCAATGCAAGCTTACCATAAGCTTTATCCGGTACCAGCCCGGACACCCCCTGGGATTTGTTTGATTAATATGAGCACGAGGCCCTAACCAGATCTGTGCTGGAACCCTCCATAGGTTTTTAATAAATATCGTTAACACAAATAATATTTTCGATGCTTGCTCTTATCACTTGTATTTCAACATTCAGGATTGCTTTTTATCGTTTAACAGCAGTTGTATTAGCTATGACCGTCGAACATTGTTGCTGGCATTCATTAATAAGTTTTCCTAGTCTACCTGCAGTGAATATTTGTTTTAACCGGTGTTCACTCTCACCTGATCTTTTGCACGTGCAATGAATACCAGTCAACGATACTCGGCGATCGTTCTTCACTTCTCCTTTCGGGATGCCCACCCAGGGACGCCAATTAAAGGGTTGGGAAAAAGCTGAAGAACTCGGAGCTTAAATGTCGAATCAAAACAGCAATCTCCTGGTGTAATCTATATATTTATTTAACGCAATAAGTCAAACAAAGAAAATATTCTCAGCTGAGGACACATTTCGCGTCGCCGTTTCCATAGACCGCATGGCTCAAAAAGCCCCATCGTTGCGGTCTCACGGCTCCGCTCCAGGTGTGTCCCGAAACATTTGAAATCATCGCATCTAATACAAGGAGTAGGCGTTGACCTTCTCCTCATTGGTCCCAGTTTGGCGCCAACACGATCCTCCGTCAGCAGTCAGGAAGTAATGGTTTGTTGACCCGTTTTCTTAAAGGGGAAGTGCCCCTATTATGTTTGTAATACACTCAGTGCAGAAAATACATAATTGCAGAGAAACATATTCGTAGTGTAGATATATATATATTGATTGAGGTAAACAAATACATACGATAGTCTTTCCAATATGGATTAATTTACCTGACAATTCCCCCTTTACACACCATTTATGGTGTGTATAATCTCCAGTAAATATAAGGCACCGAGTGGTGTACAAATTCAGCATATGGTATACAAGAATACATTCATAGTGCACTTGTTTTTATTCCAGTCATAAAAAGTACCTTCTGTATAAAACCAAAGAACTTCATTTGTTATTCCAGCATAAAGACAATTAGCTTCAGTATAATAAAAAACACTTCCAGTAAAAGACAGTAAATATTAGTAAACTTTTAATGTCTGTATAAGACTGTAATATCTGTATACGACTGAGAGACTGTAACTACAATAAAGTCAGTGGCTTCGGTATGGCAGCAAAGAACACTTTGTAGAGTTATTCACACGAAATCATCTTCCTGGCTGTCGTGTTCCTGCTCTATATCATAGTCTATGAGTACCCCACTGTTTGATCCAGGTGTGAAGAAGAAGTGTGACATCCAGGATGTCACAACCTGGCTCGAGAGGAGGTGACAAGGAGGGAGACCACACAATCAAATAACTTTTCTATATGGTTTAATTTAAGTAAAATGATCCACAAAGCACAAGCTCAATATAAATAGCAGGCCCTATGGAAGAGACAGAGAAGATCTTGCAGGTCTCTTTATAGCCTGAGCCCAGCCTGCTCAGGTATGCTGAATCAGTGATGAGGAGATGACGAGGTCTCAGCTCCACCAATCAACCTCCTGAAACACATGTTAAGCACACAACATGGGAAGGACAGGACAAGGCTACCTCTGAGGCCGTCACAAGGAGGATTTCAAAAAAGCTTCCCGGTCCCTTAAAAAAATATATATTAACGTGGGCGTCAGACAGGAACAGGGCAACAGGCACAGCCACGATTCATCAATTCATGATTCAGGTTTAACAGTGACAACCTGCCAGATGAGAGACACAGAAACTCCGGGATGCACAAACCACAGGAGAGGGGCTTGATAGCTGAAGGCTCTGACTCCCAATGTGCTCTTAGATACTCTAGGACAGGGGTAGCCAACGCGGTGCGCGGGCACTTGGTCGCCCGCAGGGACAATGCGAGTCTCTCGCAGAGCATGTTCTAAAAATAGCACTAGTCACCATGAAACTCCATCTAAAAAATTTATTTAATTGTTTTGCTGTTTAAAAAAAAAAAAATCAATAACACTTGAATTATTCTTTATTATAAAATGACAATATTGAATACAGAATAAAAAAAATAAATAAAATGTTTTATGTCTATATGAACCTGTCTTGGGTCAGAGTTTCATGCGCAAGCTAAATCTCCATTTCCCTTTTCGCTGAGACAAGATAGCGGAAGCAGCTACGATGGGGTGCTAGGTGCGTTTTTTATGCTAAACATGTCAGAAAAGCGAAAAAATATATTCACAATGATTGGGAGGAAGAATTATATTTTTCAACGGTGAAAGAAAAACGGCAAAGCGGCACATTGTGGAGAGACACTTCGGTACGTATCACAAAGCTACCATGCTAACCTGCAGCACTGAGGGCAGAACAAGCCATGAGTTAAAGGCAGCTTTGGACAGCAGCAGTCTCTTTTCACGAGGCCGGTGAACAAGTCACAAAAAGCAACGGAAGCTTCATTTAGAGCTGCACATTTTTTAATAAAGAACAAGAAAGCCTTTTCGGACGGAGAGGTCTTGAAAGGTGCAATGATGGTTATTGAAAACACTGTTCATCTCCACTCTCTCCGATGTTACAAAGTTAGTGGTTTGTACAAACAAGATATGATGTGAAGATGAGACAGTTAATGATTTCCTTATTTTTTTTACAGAAATTATACTTTGTACTAAAATATAACTGGTGTGATTTTTGAACAAAATGCTACAAATGTGCTCATTCATACAAAGCTGTCAATAAAGATATTTACAAAAATATCAGAGATGTGATAACTCTGACTTTCAAACGTTGAAATAGATTGAGAACATAAATAAATAATGTTGCATTATTAAATATATCTGTGTGGTAAATCATTGCTAATAATTATTGTGACGAATAATTAACATTAACATGTGATCAGACAGTCTCTTCACATATATGAATATTTATTATGATTGTTATTATTAATGATAATATTATCATTAAAGGTGAACCGTGCAACTATGTTATTCAGGAAGTTTGTATCAAACAAGTAGCCTTTTGTATTATTCAGTACACTTGAAGTACCTATCAGTATCAAAAAGGTTGGTGACCCCTGCTCTAGGAACTACAAGTAACCCTGCATTCTGGGAGCTCAATGCTCTAATTTAAGATATGCTGGAGCCTGAGCATTTTCTTTTACTTTTCTAGCTTTATAAGTCCGGAGAAGGATTTTTAATTATATTCTGTATTTTACCGGGAGCCAGTGCAGAGTAGCTAATACGGAAGTAATATGATTCCGTTTCCTAGTTCTTGTCAATACACGTGCCGCTGCATTTTGGATCAAGTGAAGAGTCCCTGTCACACTTATCCGTATGACAGAAACATATGCCGGCGCATACGAAATATCGGCAATACGCTGGTGTGCGTCAATATAAATTAGGGGTATGTTGGACATAAGTAGTATTCGTTAGGAACACAGCGTTTTTACGCTGGCGTACTGTGTTGAACACTGAAGCAGTAAACATGTGTCGAGCATGTCAAATACGTTTGAGGTATGGCAGTCGTAAATCGATATACGTGACGTGAGCCCTACAGCCAACTTATTGATACCGGGTGGACAACCTATTTGTTAGCTATGCATAAATTATGTCTGTTGGGTCTGTCGTATCTCCAACATATTTAGACGTATGAAAGGGCCATATGTCTGGTCAGAACCGGTAAGATAATATTGTTGTGTTGATGTTTATCATTAACATATAAACATGTCATTAGACCAGTGGTCTTCAAACTTTCTGTGCCAAGGCACACCAAAGACCAAGCCGGGATCTCAAGGCACACTTGTGTTTATATCCAAGCAAATTACAAAAAACATCAACACGGACACCATGACCTCGGATCTCCAGCATCTCTCTGCTATAAATCTTACATCAGTCAATGAATCTGTGGACTTTTACAACAAATCTCTGAGCAGTCTCCTGGATCTCAACGCCCCTGTCAAAACCAGAACAGTCAAATTCTCACGCTCAGCCCCCTGGTACACCTGCGAGCTGCGGAAGATGAAGACAGCGGGGCGTGTCCTCGAGCGGAGCCTCAAGGCTTCAGGTCTCACTGTTCACAGACAGGCATTCCGAGACTACCAACAGGCCTACACAAAGTCCATCAGAGACACACGGTCACTTTTCTACTCCAACATCATCAACAATAGCCCTGGCAACTCCAAGCAACACTTTTCCACAGTAAATCATCTCCTCAAACCTCAAACTCCTTTGCACCAAAACACCACAGAGGAGCAGTGTGGCAATTTCATCGCATTTTTCAGAAAAAAAGTAGATACCATCCGCTCTCTCCTCTCCAACTCCGCTGCTCTGCCAGTCCCGACTGTCAAACCCCAGCCCGGACCTACCCAGCCTCTGCCGCTTCACTGACATCTCGCAGCAAGAGGTTGAGGCCATCATCAAAAAGATGAAACCCTCCACCTGTGCCCTTGACCCATTTCCCACAGCCCTGGTCAAATCTAACATTTGTGTCATAAGTCCCTTCATCACTACAGTGATAAACCACCCCCTCCAGTCTTGTCATGTTCCGTCCCCTTCAAAAACTGCTGTCATTAAACCACTCCTCAAAAATCCCACTTTAGACCCAAATGTCCTTGCCAACTACAGACCCATCTCCAACCTGCCATTTCTATCCAAGGTGCTGGAAAAAGTAGTTGCCACTCAGAATCAGGACCATCTCAACTTCAATAACCTCCTTGAAAAATTCCAGTCTGGTTTTCGCCCTAGCCACAGTACAGAAACTGCCCTTGTTAGGGTCACCAACGATCTGCTGATGACAGCTGACGCTGGATCTCCATCTCTCCTCATCCTCCTTGATCTAACTGCAGCATTTGATACCGTTGATCATGACATCCTCCTCAACCGTCTTCACTCCACAATCGGACTCTCTCACTCGGCACTAAACTGGTTCACCTCATATCTCACTGGGAGGACTGAGCATGTCACCTTGGGAGTGTCAAAACACAAACACACTCTGTCACCTGTGGTGTCCCTCAAGGATATGTCCTGGGCCCCACTCTTTTCACCATCTACATGTCCGCCCTTGGTCGTGTCATCAACCGGCATGAAATATCGTTCCATTGCTATGCTGATGACACACAACTGTACATCAGAACTGACCCAACCCCCTCTGCACTTCTGCCATCATCCACATTAACCACCTGCCAGGAGGAGATAGAGGCGTGGATGAAGCACAATTTCCTCTAATTAAACAGCACTAAAACCGTAGCCCTTCTAGTTGGGACCCCACATCAGGTCCAGTCCTCCTCCATAACCTGCATCACCTTCTCCGTTCAGAACATTCCACTCTCATCAACAGTCACCAATCTGGGTGTTAAAATGGATCCTCACCTGACCTTTGAGGCCCACATCAGACAAACATGCAAGAACTCCTTCTACCACCGCAAAAATATTGCCAAACTCCGCCCCACACTCTCTCCGTCAGATGCTGACGCATATTTTTAACAGAGCATTTTGTTAGACTTCAACCAGTGTTGTCTTGTCTGTCTATCAAATGTTTTTATTTTATTTTTTTAAATGTATATTTTTCTCATTGTTCTTACTCTGTAGCACTTTGAGTTTTGTTTATGCAAATGGAAAGTGTGCTTGTAAATAAAATGTATTATTATTATTATTACCCTCTATTTCACATTTATTTAGCCTTGCTAGCTATTCTCCGTCACATCAGCCTTTGATGTGGAACACAACATAATTTCTGTCAAATGTTGTATTTGTACTATGTTGTTTATCGTGTACACATGACATCTATTGCACGACTGTCCATCCTGGGAGAGGGATCCCTCCTCAGTTGCTCTCCCTGAGGTTTCTTCCATTTTTCCCCCTTTAATTATGGGGTTTCTTTTAGGAAGTTTTTCCTTGTGCGATGCGAGGGTCTAAGGACAGAGAGTGTCGTATGCTGTACAGTCTGTAAAGCACACTGAGACAAATGTATAATTTGTGATATTGGGCTATACAAATAAATTTGATTTGATTTGACTCTAATACTTCCCATCATGCGCAAATGGCTAAAACGGGGCTCACTTTAACAGGTGTCTTTCTTTAATGATTGTTGTCGTTATATGTAGGCCGGAGCATATAAGGCCTATTGTTACTGTGAAATAAGTGTGTAGGACAAAGTACCGATAATGTAATAATTTCCCTGCGCCCCCCCCCTGAAGTTCAAGACGGTTATTCTGTTTTTTATATTCACAACCCACTTGTCACATTGAACAGGTGCTTATGTTATCACATACACTAAACGCTTATGTTATTTAACTCATTAATATATGTGCACGGGGACAGACTAGGATCATACCATTATGTGAAAGAAGGAAGGGGGGCAGACGCTCCAAAGACGGCGGGTGTAGTGGTATAGGCCAGGTACACATGGATGGACGAGTCGCATTTAAATGCAAGCGAATCGGGAGGAAGTGATGAACTGATCGAAAACCAAAAAAGAAGTAATCATGGTATTAATTGTGTTGTGCACTATTATTTGAAACTAACTAATAGTATTGAAGGCTACTCTGACAACACAAATCACCACCTAGTGATATTGCCCCCCTCCAGCAGTAAACCTAGACACAACACTGAGGTACATTACAAATCATTCCTAACCTTGTGTATAGTTAAATGTTAATTGTTTCACAGTCTGACGCGGCATACACTGGCACACCGTTTGGGAACCACTGCATTACACTAACATCAATAATTTGTATTCCCATCAGATTTCCATCTTTTGGGCTGGTTCAAATCCCTGAGGGATACGAACACCTGTCTCCATAAGAACAAGAGTGGGGATAAGGCAGCTGAGCTGACAGAGAGGGAGCGGTGAATCAAGGACAAGTTCGACATATCTGTGACCTCATTCTTTTAATGACTAAATAATCTTATCATATCATATGGTGAAGGAGGCGTGGTCCTCGTTCCGGAGCTCCAGCAGGAGCCGGTCGTATATGCCATACTGCGGTCGCCTACCGATCCATGCTCTGATCCAGATCCTCCTCCGTTACCCTCTTCTCCTCCTTCTCCTACTGGCACGGAGCTGGAAAAGCGCCAATTCATTTACATCATGCTGATGCTGGAGAACGGCTAGGATGTACCCCTGACGCAGCCTCTCCGCATCCTCCATGCTCTCTGATGCTGGGTTGATGTATTCAGCAAGATGTGCTGTGAAGAAGTGAGGATGAGCTACTCACTGGGACCCTATTTATACTCCAACCCCAATATGCTCCAGAAATGATAGCTGTACTGTAGAAACACGTAATTAATAGGTTACTCTGTTGTCACAAATGGGTTACCCACCCGTTATCAATAAATCAGCTGTTGGGTTCACAATCACGTATATCAACGTATATGTATATATATATATACGACTGCTGTACCTCTAACATCATCACGTATGTCTTACGTAACTGACCGTATGCATGAAACTATGACTCACACGTTTTGAACATGCTCAAAATATGTTTATGGCTTCAGCGTTCAACACCATACCCCAGTAACACGGCGTGTTCTTAACGAATACTACTTATGTCCAACATACCCCTAATTTATATTGACGCACACCAGCGTATTGCCGTGTATTTCGTATACACCGGCATTTGTTTCCGCCATACGGACCTGTGTGGCAGAACCAATACGTTATATATTAGTCGAATACGTTTTGTGTAAGTATGGGATATGTTATGTATACGTATCAATACGTTAGACATACGACTCTGTACGTTCCGAATCCAATCTGATCCGATGAAAAGTTGGACGTAGACTCTGACAAATTGTGGGCTGTTTTTCGTACAGGTTTCCTTCCATACGGATATGTGTGATAGGGCCTTAAGCGACTTTTTGGGACAACCTGATAGCAATGAGTTGGACTAGTTTTTCTGCATCATTTTGAGACAGGATGTATCTTATTTTTGCAACGTTACGTAGATGAAAGAAGGCAGTCCTTGAGATTTGTTTTATATGGAAGTTAAAAGAAAGATCATGATCAAAGATAACGCCAAGATTCCTTATGGTGGTGCTGGAGGCCAAATTAAAGTTTCTATGTCATTAGAAACCGCATTACGGAGGCGTTTGGGGTCAAGTATAATAACTTTAGTTGTGTCTGTGTTTAACATCAAAAAGTTGCTAGACATCCACATTTTTATGTCTTTAAGGCATGCTTGAAGTTTAGCTAATTGATTGGTTTCATCTGGTTGAATTGATAGATATAAATCGGGTATCATCCGCATAACAATGAAAGTTTATAGAGTGGTTCCTTATAATATTGCCCAAAGGAAGCATATATAAGGTGAATAGAATATGTCCAAGTACAGAACCTTGCTGGTCTCCAAGACTGACTTTGGCTGTCATGGAGGATTTATCATTTACATGTACAAACTGAGATCGCTCAGATATATAGGACTTAAACCAGCTTAGTGCGGTTCCTTTTATGCCAATACAATGTTCCAGTCTCTGTAGTAGAATGTCATGATCAACAGTTTCGAAAGCAGCACTGAGGTCTAACAAGACAAGAACAGAGACAAGTCCTTTGTCTGATGCCAATAGAAGGGCATTGGTCACTTTCACGTGCCATCTCTGTGTTATGATAAATTCTAAATCCAGATTGAGAAAACTCAAATAAACTATTATTATGTAAAAAATCACACAACTGTTTTGCAACTGCTTTCTCAAAGATTTTAGCGAGAAAGGGAAGGTTAGATATCTGTCTATAATTGGCTAAAACTCTGGATCAAGACCAGGCTTTTTAAGCCACTAATAAACTTTGTAATATTATTGGATATGAGATCCGCTCCATCCAAAGTAGGATGGATGCCGTCACTTCTAATCAGACCAGAACTTCCCCAGAAAGTCCACCAATTATCTAAGAAGCCCACATCATCTGGACACCACCATGAGAGCCATCGACGGAATGATGACATGCGGCTAAACATGTCATCATTCATTAGATTTGGCAGAGGACCAGAGAAAACTACGGAGTCTGACATTATCTTTGCATATGTACACACCGACTCCACATTAACTTTAGTGCAATCGTGTGTCATTTCCGCCGACGTGAATAACAAGCTTACTGTATTTATGTTTAGCCTTAGCCAGCCGTTTTAAATGTGCTTCTATGTTGCACGCTCTAGCCCCAGGAATGTACGCGACTATTGTCGCTGGTGTCTCAAAATGAACGCATCTCAAAATTGAGCTAGCGATAACCAGAGTTGGCTTCTCAGCTGGTGTGTTACTGAGTGGGGAGAACCTGTTAGAAACAGCAAGCGGTTGGTGGTGAACCATGGGCTTCTGATTACACTTCTTTTGGACAGTCACCCAGTCTCCCGGTTTCTGGGGCCCCGTCGGGGGACAGCTAACAGGAGATACCACTGGTCGGCACGCACCGGCTACAGGGGGCTTGCTAACAGCTACAGTTGCTAACCGCTGACTAACTAGCCGCTCTTCTATACCTCTAAAACTGGCCTCTAACCCTGCGTATAAACTACATTTAATACATGTACCATTATCACTAAAGGAGGCAGAGTAATAGCTAAACATGAAACACACCGAGCAAGAAAGAGCAGAAAAGGAAGAGGGAGATGCCATCGCTAGCTGCCGAGCTACAGCAGCTAACGTTAGCAGAGCAGAAAGGAGAGTAAATAATTGAGGATTTAGCGAGAGTCGCTAAGAGAAGTAGGATAAGGAGAGAGTTGTAAGTGCTTAGGAAGTATCTTAGGTTTAGATAAATGACAGGTAATTAGCCGATGTGATCATGAATATAGCATATATATATATATATATATATATATATATATATATATATATATATATATATAGCATAACATTAACTGAGTCGAGCTAGAGCAGCTGAAGTATGCTACCAGCAACATAGAAACATAGAAAAAACGGAAATGACGCGCTTACCGTAAAGCAGGTCACCAATGCACAACTATGACAGGAGTTGTTCATTGCTTAAGTGGAGCCAAGTAATACATCACATACTAATGCTTGGTGTTCAGCAGGAAATAACTATTTGTCATTATCGCAGACACCACTCTTTACTTTGCTCTTTCGCCAAGTGACTATGGTATCGTAGACTCATTCTGTCGGCCACACGCAGGCAACTGTTTTCAGAGAAGAAGCTCTGATAAACCTACTGTACATTACCTGCTCAGTACCTCACAGCAGACAGATAAAGGCAACCCAAATAACTTCCCCCCATTTACAAATGGTATGGTAAAACAAAGACAAAATCATTGTGGTGAGAAACATGCTTGTTAACATCCTGTGCTATAAGCTAATTCACTTAATGTTACGACTGGGTGAAGAGCTGGACCCAAATGCATAATGGAAGACGATTTTAACAAAAATAAAGCTTTATTTAAAAAAGCTAAATCAATACAAAACAAAGTAACAAGTAAAACTGAAAACACAAACCGGGGTAGCACGAGGGTAGCACGAGGGGTAGCACGAGGGGTAGCACAAGGGGTAACAAGAATGACGAACCAACCAAGCACACTGGGACAGACATGGATATATACACACAGACACTAAACGAGGGAACGAGAAACAGCTGGGGAAGAAAGGCAAAAACACAAGGGCAGAGTGAATGGACGCCGCAGAAACAAAATAACAATCACATGAGAGGGAAAAACATAAGCACAGGAAGTAAAACAAGACATGACACAAGGGGAGTGAATTTTACAAAATAAAACAGGAAACACAGATCCAGAGTCGTGACACTTAAGCATTTGTTAGTGTTACTTTCTCTACGTCAAATAAAATTTTGAAAAGCACTTCCACAATCTGGTTATGGTCTAAACACTTATCTATACCACAAGGACTGACTGAACCACTTGTATGACCCCAAACATATCTTAAATAAACCCACAAAGTCAGGATCAAAATCAAATAAGACTTTTAATGAAGGAGCAGAGTTATTTGACATACAAAGATGTTCAAACTCACACGCGGTTTGTAAGACTGCCGTGCTGCTCAGTGAATGTCTCCCCCGTAGTATTTATACACAGATCAAAGCAAATAACTAGTTTGGGTCAGTTCCTCCTTTGTTTACACAAATGGTAGTTTACAGGAGAGACAGATGGTGAAGAATGTTCTCTTATCTGGAGTTCAGCGGCAGTTCACACCCCCTCTCTGCTGTAGGTTGAGAACTCAGTATTTTTCCCATCAGGAGTGTGTTTGTGTGTTTCTTTGGTTGTGGGCAGGGAACCTCCATTGTTTGTTTCCTTTTGTGTCCAATGAAAAAAGTGGAAACTTCTATTTTTTGTTTCCATGTCATCAATAGGCAATCTAAAACATCCTCTATTTTATTAAAAATGGTGTTGAAATGGTTTGCACTACACAGAGCCCTTTTACCTCCAGTGTATGATTTATAAAAGTATTTAAATGCTCTTGAAAACTATTATTTGTAGTCCATAACTTATAGGAATCAAGTGATTCTGTGTCTTTCTGTCCAAGTACTACTAATATTTATGTAATAATTTATACATTCCTTAACAATTTAATACATTTAACTATGTGATTTGAAGGGAGCTTAACCACCAAATCACATAATATTCACTATAGTCCAAAATTGAGATGGCAGTTATTAAGATCTGCTAAGGTAGCTACCTTTAGCAGTTATTTTCTTCAGTCATGAGAAGATTTTGGAAATTCTATATTTTGCCAAGTTTTTTTCTTGTAAGTACATAATGCTTGGTTTCCTCATGCAATAACTAAAATGTCAGCTTATCAAAATGGATATTTGTTTAACATCAAGGGGAAAATCAATAACTAAACTTTAGAAAGCCACAATGCATGTAACTATACAGCCAAAGTGAAGATACTTTGTTTTGTTTTTTTAGGCCTGTTTGTATTTGTCTGAAAAAGGCAACGTTTGGATCATACCATGTCAGTATTATTCTTGTAAAGACATAATGTTTGGTGACCCCATGCAATAACCATAGAAACACAATTCCCAGCATGGCTCCACCCAACTTTGACCTAACTACAAGATAATTGGAAAAATGTGTGTGGTTGTTCTAAGACCTTCGACAGGTTCCATATTAATAGATATGAAATAAACCAGCAGTCAGTGACAGTGTGCAGGAGTTTTTCAATTCAATTCAGTTCAAACCGAGACAGTATCCCAACACATTTTAAATGATAATGAAGCACTTTTTAAAAAGCATAAAAGATATTTTCATTTCATTAGTTTGAAAGGATTTCTTGGATTCTGTTTATTTTATGTGATCTGTTTATTTTATGTGATCCATCAGGCTTGTGTAATAGGAATTTGAATAGGTCTGTCAGAAAGAGGCACTGTTCCTCCTCAGAGAGACATCATTCTCTCCATATCCCTTTCAAAGCCCTGAACAACCTTGAAAACCTCTTTATGAAGTTAATATTGACCCAGATGTGTTTGTTCTAAACCGTCTTAGATATGTTTACCTGGATACTAGTTATCCAGTGTCAAATGTACAAATGTTTTCTTATTCAGATATATTATTACAAGACTCAGTTGTACAAATAACATTGTATCATATGGAAAACCTTACTCTTGGCAACAATACTGTCTTAATAGTATCACTGACAACTTAACTTTGAAGGATGTTGTATTCTCATTACATTGATTTATATTATACTACAGCCCACATGGGAAAGGATGACTTTCAGCTCTCCATCTCATGTGACCCCCTGGGTCTCTGCTAACGTAATGTGGGGAAATAACTTGAAGAAATCGGAGCTTGAATGTTGAATCAATCTAATAAACTTCTTGTTTAACAATGTATTTATTAATATGATAAGACAAGCATGGAAAATATACCCAGCTGGGTGACGGTTGTGCTTTGCAGCACCTCTCTGTCCCCGTGCACCTCCAGGTTCAAACAGTCTTTATATCTTCCCCCTCTGGGGGGTTGTCCTCTTCCCCTTAGTTGTCTGAGGCCTCTCCTTAGTGCTGATGTCATACAGGAGGGGAGTACTTCTAGCAGGTATTACTCTAATATTTCAGTGGATACATTCAGTACATAATATTATATATATATATATACACAAATACATATAGTTTTTGACTATTACAAATTGTAGTAAATCAAATACATATTAAAACATTCAGAAGTTAATTATATCACAGTAACATAACACATTCATGGATGGAATTCATCTACAATCTCACTAAAAAAATTGACAAAGTGGCAAGAAAACAGCTGGGAGGAAAAACATAAAACACGGTAGGCTATCTGCATACAACATAGATTCTTAGATAAGTTAAAAATTCTAAATGCATGATGAAAATTACACTAAAATGTCACTAAGGAAAACTGTGTGTAATGTGACAACTAAATCAAAATCAGGTGCCAAAATGAACGCTGACATACAAAACGTGATAATAATAATAATACATTTTATTTAGAGGCGCCTTTCAGGACACCCAAGGCTCGTCTTACAGTGCATTTAAAAAGTTAAAACAGCTAAAACAAAGACGGAAAAAAAATTAGTCAAACTGACATTGATAAAACAGGCAAGACAAGAGTGTGGAGTGATGGAGTGAAAGGAGGATCTGTGATAACAAGTTGATTGTGTTTTAGAGTGAGTAGGCCAGTTTAAACAGGTGGGTTTTGAGGTGGGATTTGAAAGTCGTAATGGAGTCGGACTGTTTGATGTGTGGAGGCAGAGAATTCATTAGGCCAGATTCATTAGCATTATCAAGGCCTTTGCCAAAATGGCTTCCTGTCCTGTATCCCCTGACAAAATACAGAAGCATACGTCCAAGAAGTTCCCCTGCATCAGTGTCACAAACACTTAGACGAACCTCCCTCCGCCCAACCGCACACTTCTTCGGGTTGGCTGTGAGTCCTGCTCTTCTCAGGGACTCAAGCACCGTCCCGACTTGCTGCACATGCTGAGGATGATGATATTTTACCTTTTCAGGCAAACAAAAACAATAAACTCCAAAACCAAGGCTGCTCTGTTCCATACATGTATTTCCTCCAGGATCACACCTCACTGCCACAGATGCATATTCTTGCCCTGCTGTCGTTCTCGAAGCTATAACACCAGAGATTCAGTATTCTCAGCACCAGGAGGATTAAGGATTGCACCGGTGTGCATTTGCAGAGGCCAGGCTAGTGATGGAATAGCCCATCAATCTATCGTCTTCCACATGCTGTGACAATTTTCTCTTCATCCAAAAAAAAAAAAAACTAACTGAAGGCCTAATGGAATCCAATTGGAATAACCTTTTAATGAGTAGACTTTGTCAGAGACGTGTAGTTTGTACACAGTCCAGGACAAAGCCACAACCTTTACTGTGCACAGAGCAGCAAAGTGTTGGTGTCTGCACTAGCTTAATGTATCTACTGTAACCACTTGGCTTACATACCTACTACCTTTTGTAGAAGTGTTTTCAGGGGAGATTTAGGCCGTTTTCTGATTTGTAGTTTGTTATTACTATTATTACATTACAGTTAACACTTTTGTCCAAAGCGACTTACAATAAGTGCAAACAATCATGAGGACACAACTCCGAACAGCAAGAATCTTGCAGGTATATTATCTTCAGATACAATCAGGTACAATCCTTTAAGTGCAGAACACTAGCTTCAAATAAGACAAACCATGTGCAACATACAAAGAACAGTTTCTCTTTCTTTCTTTGTTTTGTTTCGATTCAGGATATAATTAGATACAACTGTTGAATTCAGGATTGTTTATGTTCACACAGCAACATTCAGTCCAAAAGTTGAACAAATATCATTGCAGAGGAAGCTATACTTTCAGTGATAAGAAAGATTTCCTTCACATCACTTTCTTATTTCTTTCTACGTCATTATGGAACACTGGCATTGTGTTTTGCTAATTGTTTCATTATTTATAAATATGATTGATTAGATGGAACTGGATAGCTTTATGCAGTTAAATGATTAAATACAGACAATTGTACAGGACTTCCCTTACCCCCACCATCTCTGAATTTGCACATTGTACCTTTTGAAATAGGTGTACTGAACTGTATTTGATTGCATATGATTGAACTCCAAGCACTCCCAATGTTTTTACAGTTTTTTTGTAATATTTGTAATTAATTTTAATTGTGGTGAAGCCAAATCCAAACTTCCACATGTTGGACATAATTGCAACCATTACCAGCCAAATAAACATTGAACATGTTATGGTGTGGTGAAGGTGAGGACCCAAATGCAACAGGCAGACGATGATTATAACAAAAAGAGAGCTTATTTACAAAAAGCTTACAAATATAAAGTAATAAATAATACTGAAAAACACAGACCAACAGAGGTGAACACCAGGGACAACACCAGGGACAACACCAGGGACAACACCAGGGACAACACCAGGGACAACACCAGGGACAACACCAGGGACAACACCAGGGACAACACCAGGGACAACACCAATGTACGAACTGACAAGGAACACTGGGGGAAGACAGGGATATATAGACAGACACTAATCACAAGAACGAGACACAGCTGCGAGAGAAAACACAAGGACAGGAAGTAAAATAAGACACGACACAAGGGGGAGTGAAACTTCAAAATAAAACAGGAAACAGAAAACCAAAATCATAACAGAACAATAATCAATCTTCCTTTAGATTAAACAGTATATTGTTAAACCATATCAACATAAAAAGTCCATTAGACTATGAATGAATACAGATTGAATAGCCTTACAATGAAAGGTATAATTGGACTGATCCTTTCAGTTTAGTAGACAAAGTCCACGTCATTACACACTGAATACAAAGTGCCAGATGTGTTTACTTACCCTTTCAGTCAAATCCAGTTTATGAAACAATGAAGGTGATCCATTGTAATGAAAATGAAGATGTAAAATGTTATTTTGGTTTATTCTGAGTTCGTCATGTTGACCACGACATACAGGCATTTTTATGAGGCTTTGGTGGAAGTTCAGTAAGGAAGCTATGTTCTCTCTCACTTCTTTTTCTCTTGGTTATTCCTACTTTTTTCTCTTCATGCCACTTCCGCTTTCCCAGGCTGTTCCATTCATTTCTAATGTCACCATATCCAGTCAGTCCTCAGAAGCTGTTTTAGAATAGTACTGCGTTTCAGTCATTCTGTCTTTTGTTGGAGGAGAAACTTTAGTACAATTAAATAAATAATGGAGTCTGCAGATTCAAAAGTATAACAGGTTCAAGAGGAAATTCTCTGGAGACAAACAAAGTTTGATGCAATAGTTTATTCTTTAAAAGACAGAGATAAACTGGAGCTTGTTAACACACTACCGATAAACATGTCCTGCCCTCATTGGTGGAGAGTTGGGCAAAATTAATCTCCCTCCACTAATTTTCTTATAAACAGTTTGTTCAGCAATGGTATCACATTTTGGGTGATCCCACCCCTTCTGGTCAGACTTCGTTCTGACACGAATAGCTTCGGGCTTCTCAGGTTTTCTCTACATGCAGTTTTGCTTACATGTATTGCAGGCATTTGAGGGTTCCGCAGTAAAACATGTGTCATGTTAAAAACAATCCTGGAGCATGTATTAAAGGTCTGGCTGTGGGCATCTGTCACCCACTATAATATTGTCCTACATTATTTATATATTACAAAGCAAAACATTTACTGGAAGAAATTTACTTCAACAATTTCAGACCTTTGATTGCACAACCTTCACCTCCTGATCATTACATCACTGTCCCTCAGGATGATCCAGGTGTTGAGGCCTGAAGAGATATCACATCAGTGGGGTCTAATTTCTAAAGTCATTCTGTTGTTAAGCTCAATTAAAGTCATTATACACTTAATTGATCTCTTCTTATTGAACTTTTATTTATCCGTATTACATTTTTCTTCACTCTTTATCACTTAAAGCAGTGTTACTCATTGCGCGGCTCGCGGGCCTCCCGCGGCTCGCCAAGCTTTAATTGGTGGCTTGCATGGCAGTGGGCTAAATAAAGGGGTGATAGATATGACTATGCAGTCAATACAGATATTTTATAAAAATACTAAAAACAAGCAGGGCTATTACATATAAGCCATTAAAACACAGTGTCTGCTCTAATAGCTTACAAATAATAATAAAATAATTGATAATAATAATTGATAAAAGATGCAAATATAAACTAGAAACAAGATATTTAAACTTGCTCGGCCGACACTGCGGAGTTGCCAGTTTTGGCGGTCTATAAGTACTACAATGGTGAATATGCTCTTGGACGGGTAGATACATGGTGTGCTAGTATATAAATAAATAAACTTAAGGTCATTAAAATATGTTATCATATGCATGCTTACGAATATGGACATTTGCTAAAAAAGTATTTATATCGCTAAATTGGAGCATTTAAATTGGAGGATACTACGACCAACCTGGCGCTTCATACTCGCGTTAGCTTGGCTCCGGTCGACTCGTTTCACCATTTCATGCTAGTTAGCGTGTGTTTCTACAGACGTAAAATTGATCGATTTCTTATGAAAATAGTTGCACACCAGGTGGACAGAAACAAAGCGTGACAAACGAGGAAAATTAAGATTTGGCTTTGGCGCATCCAACAACCGCAAATCGAGCGGAAGATGCTGGAGATGTGGTTTGTGGACAGACAACAGCTGCTCCCCCCCCATAACCCGAAGGCGTAGGGAGGCGACCCTCTCGTCCACCGGGGTAAACTCCAACGTAGCAGCGCTCAGCCGAGGGCTAGTGAGTATCCCCACCCCGGCCCGACGCCGAACACCTTGGGCAACTCCGGAGAAGAATAGAATCCAACCCCTATCCAGGAGTACGGTTCCAGAGCCAATACTGTGCGTAGAGGTAAGCCCCACCAGATCCAACTGGTAGCGATCCACCTCCCGCACTAGTTCCGGCTCTTTCCCCCACAGAGAGGTGACGTTCCACGTCCCCAGAGCCAGCCTCTGCTGCCCGGGTCTGGTCCGTCGAGGTCCCTGACCATCACTGCCACCCATGTGACAGCGCACCCGACCCCAGCGGTTTTTCCCATGAGTGGTGGGCTCACCACGTAGCTTCTTCGGGCTGTGCCCGACCAGACTCCGTGGCAAACCCGGCCACCAGGTGCTCGCTGTTGGGCCCTCCCTCTGGGCCTGGCTCCAGACAGGGGCCCCAGGCTTCGTCCGGGCAGGGTCTCTCCTTTCCTTTCCCGTCATTTTTTAACCATTCTTAGCAACCAATCTTAGCCTCGCCTGAGACCAATTACCTGAGACCCTACCAGGAGCACTAGGCTCCAGACAACACAGCTCTCAGGTTCATAGGGACACACAAACCTCTCCACCACGATAAGGTGATGGTTCCCATTTTCAGATGTTGTCAAAAGTGAAACAGAAGTTAAATCACAAACCTTCTGCACAGCAGGATCATTTAATGGGGAAATTCAAGAAGAATCTAAAATAAAGAAAGAGCGTGCAGCACACCAAACATTTGACTCTGGACAAACGTAATAGTATTTAAAAAAATATTTTCTGTATGTGGAAGAACCAACAATACAATTCATGTACAGTATGCTTCATCAGGCTCGCTCGTCAATCAGGTGATATTAGGTCAGGTCACAAACTTAATATACATTACTGTTTAGTGAAACCTACTTTTCATTGCATTGTGCACACTGCATTGTTTAGTCTGACATCTTAAACTTCAAATGTATATGCAGTTATATCCAGGAACCATCCAGAAATCTAATTTGGAAGAGAGGATTCCCATAGAAGAGCCAAAGTATATGAGGACTGTGCACTGTGGTGCTGTCCATGGTGCTGATCCTGCTGTGGGTCCTCTCTTTCTTCACTGCCACACTAGTGGGTTTCCACCAATGGAAGGTTCCAGCTGATATGTTTAACCTGCCTAATCATGAACCGGTTTCCTAAAATATATATTGTTTCTGTTTGTGTCTTCTGGTCTTCTGTAGTCCTATATATACCTTTCACATCTGCATCTACCACAGAAGAGTAATATTTGTTCTATTAGTTGTTCACAGTGCCTCTAATTGCACTGTCCGTCTATTTAGTTCAGTAGCTAAAATCACTCTTTTACCAGAACCCCTGTCTATTACATGTCTTTCCGAGGTGACCAGTGTCTTTAAAAAGAAGAAGAAATAAAAAAACAATATATATATATAAACTACATATTGATTATTTGTGTTATTGTGTGGGTTTAGTGAGTTTGGAATAACCAAAGTCACACAAAAACATAAACAAACTAACTGATCGAGGCAGCAGTAGACCAGAAACTCCTGAGTTCTGCAAGGTAGAATGATTGCTTTTGTCAATGGAGTCTGGTGGCTTTGAAGACAGCATAGATAACGGAGTCACTTCCTTGTTGGAAAGTCTGACAGCAAGAAAAAGCAATGGAAATGTTCTAAATATAGCGTACACTTAAATAACTACCCAAACGTGTGATTAACTCTGCTGGGGGCTGTTGTGTCAATGCCCGTAGACACTTTTTAATTTGGATGCTGTACCGCAGCTCTTCTGCTCCCCCTAAACATTCCCGTTTGAAACAGTCAAATTACTTATTTGTGGTTGTGATGCATTCTAATTAAATGAGATTAGTCATGTCGTTGCAGATTCCCGGCTCTTGTTGAGGTATCTCACAGCTAGTCTAAAAGGGACATGTCATCTTTGCTGTAATACACTATCAAATAATTTTCAAACATCCCCATCACATTTTCTGCACGAGTGAATTGATGGTAAGACATTTGATAGGGAGTTTTTCACAGAGGTTGTGGGTTTATTGTTGCTGAATGTCAGCAGAGCACTCCTTAGTACAGCCAGAGGGTCAGAGGCAGCTTTAACTGTTTAATAGATGATCCCCTGCAGTGGATGGCCCAGATAGCGGTCGATAGTTGATTTAAAAAATGTTGCCTTCAAGCTCAGAAATGTAACATCATCGTCCACTTTTGAGGAGCTTTGTCATTTTTAAGCACATATTAGCTCATATGGTGTACCATCATGTATGCTCCACTCTGAGGAGCTGCAGGGACCATCATCGGGACTACAAGAGTCTAAAACCAGTGAGCAGTGGCTGCAAACTTCATTCCAACCCATAATAAGAAAGTGGGATGAATCCTTAAAAGGAAAGCTGTAGCTTATTACAAGCTAGCTTGGTTGAATCAGGGCACAGCCAGCTATGTGAATGGCTGTTACTTTAGTTTACAATGGAAGAAGGAAGCACTGCATGGCATGCATCAGACAGGTGAAAGTACAAAAACCGGATCCAGGACGTTTTGCTTAATATTATTAGTTGCAGACAACCATGGGGGGAAAAACTTCAGCTGAAATGATAGTATAAATGTATTGATTAAACATAAACGGACCAACACGTATCGACTCTCGGTCTTCATCAGGTTCTGAATGATATGAGGCAGTCTACCCAACACATGAGGTGTAATACATAACCAATAGAGGGCGCTAAAACTGTAGCATGTGGCACATACCTATGTAGAAGTATGTCAAATAAATCAACAATAATGCATGATAACAATAAGTAATTAACATTCAGTGGAAATATATCAATTGTATCATATACGGCATTTCCATGCCCCAACATGTATGAAACCAACTTTACAATGAATACAATTAATTTCAATGATCAAATAAATATACCTGAACAAGCAGAAAGCTTGTATACACGTGCACAAAAAAGACCCACCATGAAGCCACAAGTTACAGTAAATGCTTTTACACCAAAACAGGGAAAATCTCTGAGCCTCAAGTGTAGACAAACAAATGCCAGTGTGTTATCTGATCCCCTGCAGAATGACCAAATAACTAAAGCAAGTACTTCAAATCAAAAGTGGCATGTAGAATATCCAATTTTACCAGATCGAAGAATATTATAACATGCAAACGTTTTTAAAGGTTTTAACAAATACGCAGCACATTGATGCTTTGCTGTTTTCTTCCTCCACAGCTGCCTTCTTGTTATTCTTGTCTTGTGCGTGTTTATCTAGAGTTCCCACTTCAGCATGCGGGAGCAGCATGCGGGAGCAGCATGCGCATCGTGAGACTACGTGCATATTAACTCTCTGTTGCATGGTGCATGATGCAGCAACAATTAATTTAGCTAAATTTTACTAAAAGGCAATAATATACAATGTTTTAATGTTTCCTTGTGAATAGGGGTATTCTACTTTTAATAAGACAAATAATTGATGCAATGGAAAACCTGTTTGCACTTTCTTTATCCACGGAGACAGTGATGATCTGAGGACTCCCAAAGCTGATTAAATACTTCATATTCAGGTAAAATTCCTTGTGAGAATGTAAAGTAAAAAACATGTTGCAGATGACTAAAACTAAATGTATGATAGTGAATGAAAATTATTAAATGAAGCTTAATAGGAACAATTAGAATGTATGGGACAACTGAGCATTGATGACCAACCACCTCCCTTTAAAATAAAAATGTATATACTGTATATATATTTATATTCAAATATTTCCATTACTTAAGCAATTATAAGTAATAAAATCACATAAATGTTTAAGTAATAATTCTTACAATAGAGGGTTAACTGTTGGGCAGAGCGCAGAGGAAGATGAAGTCCAAAACCATTTAAATTCGACCAATTGAGCAATCAATCAAAATGTATTGGAACTCTTTTTACACAAAAAGTACAAATGTACTGACCTCGTATAATTAAACTCTTTAATTATTATGTAATACTGTATTAGATCATGGAAATCTGAATCCCTCTCAGTTGGATTTAAATCTGCCATCTCCTTATCATCTTGGCACCACATTATTAGATGTTCACCATTGCAGTCACTGATGAGTTTGGAAGGCACTTGAGAGGGAGGAACAAAATAATTTGAGGTAGCAAATATCCAGGAGAGACTGAAAGGTCAAACGGTCGTTCCAGGTCGCGGGTATCAGTTGCAACCTGCTGACCACACACACACACACACACACACACACACATACACACATACACACACACACACCATTGCTGACAGGCTGTGTAGTGCAGCTGCCGACATGCTGACACTTTGTTGCTAACCTGGCTGGAATTGTTTGAATGAGACTGTAATGAGAACGAATACTTTGAGCAACAATGCTCAACTGTTTAACTCTCAACTGCTGACATGTGTTGGTTCATTTAAAATCTTGCAAACATTTGAATGCCTTTTTTATGAAGAACAGCAGGTTTTGTAGGCCCAGATCACATGTTTACATTATGAAAACCCCGTAAAGACATTTCAATAAAAGTAATTATATGTTTTGTATTTTGTAACTTTTTACAACTATATGTATTCTGTAGGTCCTTTACAAGTAAATCATCTGACCTGCCGCTGCAAAACTGACATGAAAACGTGTGTGCCGTATCGTAATGGTTATGTTACATATCCCATAAATACAATGTGCTCACTTGGACATTATTACTGTATTACTGTTGTAGGATGAGGCTGTTTAATGGTTGCTGCGAGGGTTCACATGGTAAATAAGGGTGACAGCTGTTTTTACACACATATATATATATATATATATATATATATATATATATACATATATATGACTGTTTAGATGTTGTTTGAAAAAAATAAATATATATATATATATATATATGTCTTGTCTGCTACATTTTCAAGTATATGAGTCTGTTTTGCTACTAACATAACAATGAAATACAGATGACATGACTACCTAACGAACTTGAGGTCATCATTTGATCATTTTCATTTCTCACACCTCACAGCACATACTTTTGCTTTTCCAGTTCCCTTGTTAAAGTCAAACTTTTCCCTGGAAAGAAACAATGACTGATTTCCTCTCCATTTGACACACACACACACACACACGCACACACACACACACACACACACACACACACACACACACACACACACATGCACTTCAATCTTCTGTGAGTTTATAGGTTGCCTTTTAAATCTGCCCTCTGTGGTCTCGAGTATGTGCAAGGCTTTGAAAAGAATGGACTGCCTCTCTTGGAAACAATGAGAGTTTCTTCAGCTTTGACAAAGATCAATGTTGGCCGCGAGCGAGGGAAGCACAGTGTGTCTGCCAGCCGGGCGCACTGCCTCTGTGGCTGCTTATAAACACAAATAAATCCACAAAGCAGACATTCACAGTTTTGGTGAAACTATTTTAATTTTATATTTTAACGGATAATGTTCCGTTTAAAGGTTAAATCTGTTTTTTTTACATTTTGTACTTCTGTCCATCATTACTATCAGCAATAATAAGATTGTGCAGTAAGTCAGTTGCAGAAAACTGAGAATGCAGTGACATCCAGTCAGACAAACCCCAAGTTACAAAACCTTTTTCAAGTAGAATGGTGAACAATAAATAGATTTCCAAAACTGTCTAATGCAAACATCCATCACAGTTTACAAACACAAACACCTTTGGGATCAACTTGCCTGACCATCTGATGTTCTAATTCGTTGTGGCAATGTCCCTGTGTCCCCAGAGTTAAACTGAAAGACATGATGACCCTATCAATGAAAATAAGAACATATGCATTAATAACTAAGCATTTCCCTTTGATGTTTTCTTTCCTTTAAATATACTTTTTTGGATTTTTATTGTTTTAATGATAATGAGTCTGTTATGATATAAAATGTCCATGCCAGTTGTACAGTTTGTATGCAATGTAACATATCTATGTACCCTGATTTAAACCCGAACGGTTGTTTGTTGTTGGACTTCTGTGCTAGTCATGGAATGACCATAACAAACACCATGTTCGAACATAAAGATGCTCATAAGTGCACGTGGTACCAGAGCACCCTCAAGGATGGTAACCCTCGAACACCGTGGTGGACCCCGGTGGTCAGGGAAGCCGTCCGACTGAAGAAAGATTCCTTCCGGGTCATGTTATCCGGGAGGACTCCAGAAACAGTTGCAGGGTATCGAAGGACTAGAAGGGCGGCAGCTTCTGCCGTGTCAGAGGCAAAGCAGCGGGTGTGGGAGAAGTTCGGAGAAGCTATGGAGAAGGACTTTCGGTCAGCACCAAGGTGCTTCTGGAAAACCATCCGGCACCTCAGGAGGGGGAAGCGAGGAACCATCCAAGCTGTGTATAGCAAGGGTGGGACCCTGCTGACTTCGACTGAGAAGGTTATCAGCCGGTGGAAGGAGCACTTTGAGGAACTCCTGAATCCGACTAACACGCCCTCTATGGTAGAGGCAGAGCTGGAAGCTGATGGGGGATGATCGTCAATTTCCCTGATGGAAGTCACTGAGGTAGTCAAACAACTCCACAGTGGCAAAGCCGCAGGGGTTGATGAGATCCGTCCAGAAATGCTGAAGGCTTTGGGTGTTGAGGGGCTGTCTTGGTTGACACGCCTCGTCAACATTGCGTGGAAGTCTGGGACAGTGCCTAGGGGTTTGCAGACCAGGGTGGTGTTTCCCCTATTTAAAAAGGGGGACCAGAGAGTGTGTGCCAACTACAGGGGTATCAGACTTCTCAGCCTCCCTGGTAAAGTCTACTCCAAGGTACTGGAAAGGATGGTTCGGCCGGTAGTCGAACCTCTGATTGAAGAGGAACAATGCGCATTCCGTCCTGGTCGTGGAACAACGGACCAACTCTTCATTCTCTCAAGGATCCTGGAGGGGGTCTGGGAGTACGCCTTTGACATTTTCCTGGATTCATCCATACTTTCTCTTTTTTTTTTTCAACACAACATCATTTCTGTCAAATGTTGTATTTGTACTATGTTGTTTATCCTGTACACACGACATCTATTGCACGTCTGTCCGTCCTGGGAGAGGGATCCCTCCTCAGTTGCTCTCCCTGAGGTTTCTTCCATTTTTCCTTGTTTCTTTTAGGAAGTTTTTCCTTGTGCGATGCGAGGGTCTAAGGACAGAGGGTGTCGTATCCTGTACAGTCTGTAAAGCACACTGAGACAAATGTATAATTTGTGATATTGGGCTATACAAATAAATTTGATTTGAATTTGATTTGATTTGATCCAGTCTACATGTGTTTTGTGGATCTGGAGAAGGCGTATGACCGGGTCCCCCAGGTGATACTGTGGGAGGTGCTGCGGGAGTATGGGGTGAGGGGGTCACTTTTGAGGGCCATCCAATCCCTGTACGCCCAAAGCGAGAGTTGTGTCCGGATACTCGGCAGTAAGTCGGACTTGTTTCCAGTGAATGTTGGCCTCCGCCAGGGCTGCGCGAGAGAGGCGACAATGGAGTGAGAGATTGGCCGGAGAATCGGAGCAGCGGGGGCGGTATTACAGTCACTTACAGCTGGGCCAGAAGGCAAAGCTCTCAATATACCGGTCGATCTTCGTTCCTACCCTCACCTATGGTCATGAAGGCTGGGTCATGACCGAAAGAACGAGATCACGGGTACAAGCGGCCGAAATGGGTTTTCTCAGACGGGTGGCTGGCGTCTCCCTTAGAGATAGGGTGAGAAGCTCAGCCATCCGTGAATGACTCGGAGTAGAGCCGCTGCTCCTTTATGTTGAAAGGAGCCAGTTGAGGTGGTTCGGGCATCCAGTAAGGATGCCACCTGGGCGCCTCCCTAGGGAGGTGTTCCAGGCACGTCCAGCTGGGAGGAGACCCCGGGGAAGACCCAGGACTCGGTGTAGAGATTATATCTCCTCACTGGCCTGGGAACGCCTCAGGATACCCCAGTCGGAGCTGGAGGATGTGGCACGGAGACGGGAAGATTGGGGTTCCTTACTGGAGCTGCTGCCCCCGCGACCCGATCCCGGATAAGCGGTGGACGATGGATGGATGGATGGATGGATGGATGATGACCCTATCCATGAAAATAAGAACATATTCATTAATAACTAAGCATTTCCCTTTAAATATTTTTTTTGGGATTTTTATTGTTTTGATGATAATGAGTCTGTTATGATATAAAATGTCCATGCCACTTGTACAGTCTGTATGCAATGTAACATATCTATGTATGAGATTTATTGATCAATTATTTAATTTTATTTAATTCCTTACTGTCCATACTGTCTATACTGTCGATATTATCCATACTGTCTATACTGTCCTTACTGTCCATACTGTCTATACTGTCCATACTGTACCCATACTGTCCATACTGTCTATACGGTGTCTATACTGTCTATACTGTCCAAATTGTCCATACTGTCCATATTGTCTATACTGTCTATACTGTCTATACTGTGTCCATACTGTGTACATACTGTCTATACTATCCGTTCTGTGTGCATACTGTCTCCATACTGTCCATACTGTCAATGCTGTCTATACTGTCTATACTGTCCATACTGTTCATACTGTCCATACTGTCTATACTGTCCATACTGTCTATACTGTATATACTTTCCATACTGTGTCCATACTGTCTATACTGTCCATATTGTCTATACTGTCCATACTGTCTATAATGTCTATACCAGTGGTCTTCACAATTTTTTACGTGAGAGCCACATTGATAGGACAAAGTCAAGAGCCACTTTTACCGCAAAGTATAAAAAGTCATAAAAAGCCTGTCTGTTTATTAATCTGTCATCTCACCCATAACATACAATATGCAATGCAGCCAACCAATACATTCAATAAAAGCAGAATTAGCTTAATACTGGGATGATGTTGTCAAACTCTGCAAACAATATTTCTGCTGAAATTTGTCTTTCACAATGTTTGAGTCTGAGAAGGTTTTTTGCCCAAAATCCATGCGATCTCAAAAGATGCCTCAGTTAATTGTTCAGCTGTATTAGTTGTCCTGTGTTTGAGCCTTTGATGCCCAGAAAGAGAAGAAGGAAGCTGCTCTATTTTCTTTTCCTAATTTCACTTCCAGGTGCGTAAATATTGTGGAATTTTGGATTTGTCGTTTGGAAATGCCGCTCCAAATGACTTCGCTTGAAACCAGAGCGGGTTTGATTGCACATTAAGCACAACGCGTTTGACTCGTGGAGGACAAATACAAATTCCTCTGTCCACTTGTCTTGAATTTTCCTTTGCTCGTCTTGTATGGCTCGTACCTTTCTTTAATAATGGGAGCAGCTGTTGTCTGTCCACAAACCACATCTCCAGCATCTTCCTCTCGATTTGCGGTGGTTGGATGCTCCAAAGCCAAATCTTAATGTCCACCTGGTGTGCAACTTTTTTATTATAAGAAATCGATCCATTTTACATCTGTAGAAACACACGCAAACTATCATGAAATGGTAAAACGAGTTGACCGGAGCCAGGTTGGTCGTAGTATCCTCCAATTTAAGTGTTCAAATTTAGGGATATAAATTATTTTTTAGCAAATGTCCATATTCATAAGCATGCTTATGATAACATATTTTTAATGACCTTAAGTTTATTTATTTCTATACTAGCCCACCATGTATCTACCCGTCCAAGAGCACATTCACCATTGTAGTGCTGAATAGACCGCCAAAACGGGCAACTCCGCAGTGAGTCAGTGTCCATACTGTCCATACGGTCTATACTGTCCATACTGTCTATAATTTCCATACTGTCCATACTGTTTGTACTGTCCACACTGTTTGTACTGTACATACTGTCCATACTGTCTGTACTGTGTCCATACTGTGTCCATACTGTCTATACTGTCCATACTGTCTATACTTTCCATACTGTCCATACTGTCTATACTTTCCATACTGTGTCCATACTGCCCTTACTATCTATACTGTCCATACGGTCTATACTGTCCATACTGTCCATATTGTCCATACTGTCTATACTGTAAGATATTGGAACGAGATCCACAGTCAGTGTGGCTGAGTTCATCTGAAGCTAACGTCAGCAGTCTGATACATACTGTACATGCTGTGGACATGGAACTACTAACTGTGTGTAGAATCTACTCATTCATATGAAACAGCTGTCACACATTAATCTCTGCTTAGTACTATAAGACTCCAGTCAGTACTGTAGTTCCATATCCATCACACACAGTTATATTGAATAATTACCAAATAAAGGTTTCAGTTTCAGTTCTCTCTCAAACCTTCAATTTATCTTTGTCTTTCTCTCTTTTTATTGGGAGCCATTAAAGATGACATATTATATTCATTTTAAGAGGTTAACATATTGTAGCTCTCTGAAGTTGAGGAAAAGCGTTCCTGTTGTTATCAGCAAATTTCCTTCAGAAATAATGTTAATCCACTGTTTCTTCACATCCAGGTCGACGATAAGGAGGAGATCCAAGCCATCCAAGCCAAAAAGTGTCAGACCTGTGTTCACCCCAAGTTAAACAAAAGAGAGTTGCGATGTACGTTTGGCTGACGAGACTGCCATGATGGTGCCAGTCTCAACCGTGTAATTAGTCAGTTATTCTATTTAACTGGGTGTCTTCATCCTCTTTTAGTTTATAACACTGATATTTTTCTTGACCCTTTCATATAACACAGTATAATCTTCAAGGATCATTTATTATCATTATGCAACACAAGGTTGCACAACAAAATGCAGTTGTAAGTTAGTCCATTATGCTAAAAACCAAAAACATGACAGAACAGAACAAAAACAGTAGACCCAACATCATAACTTGCATGTGTACCTTTACCTTTATGTGAATTTTGACTTTATAGATTGCTTAAATTGAACCAATTTTAGAAGCCAAGAAAAAAGAAAAAAATCAAAGAAAAGTCCAAAAAGTAAACAGAATGTGATGTATCTCACTTCCCACTAGATTCATGTCATTGTTGGGGTCCCAAACTACAGGTTTGTAATTATTGATGTAAATGTTTCACTTAATACTACTCCAGGAAAAGTAGTTGTAGCCAAGAGAAAGACTACTGATAAACACTTGGCTAGTAAGGAATCATCCGTTCACCATGCTGCATTTAGAAGACTGTGTTGCTGTTTTGTGCTCCATAATAGTCCAAATCTAACTTGAACCAGATACTTAAAAGCCAGAGGGCCACATTTCAGCTGTTGACTTGTCTTCTCAGTCAGGATCAGGAGTTAAAAGTTAGCGTCAGTTCTCACTAAGGAAGACTGAGCAGCTCCTGGCTCTCCCACATCACTGTGGGATAGCAGAATACTTTTTGAATGGTATTTTTAGACCTGTCAGTCCAAAACTGAATTTTTTCACAATGTCCCTGATTTCCAGCGACTTACAGTTCGCTGTGTGTGGAATGGCTTCTCCTTAACTTTGCAGTAAGCCCACTCTGGAAGACGGGGCAATCTAATTTCAGGCCTCCCAAAAGAAACAAGCACTGAGCAAGGCAGGAATACTAATCAGTGAGTACAGTTTGATAAACACTAAGACTGAAAATACAGCAATGCAGCGTCTCAGGTTATTTTCAATATCTGCTCATTTGGCACTATCTGCTGGGACACAACCTCTTAATTGTGGTCACGCTTGTCAGCAGAGTTTCTCCTCAGTCAGGAGGAGGTAGTGATTTTCCAAGTGGTTCGGCAACGAGTGCAGCAACATTAAAACAAACAGAGGTGTCCTTTTTGCAGCTACTGACATACAGTCATGTGTAAGTGAAATAGATGTGCTGCTGATCTAAGGAACACTTAAAGGAACATTCCACCATCCATAGACTGGTTGAGCCAGTTTTACGTTTGCCATGTTTCCATTTGAAAATGATGTTCAAGGTTGTTTACTAGAAATACATGTATTGCATTTAGCCAGTCCTGTGTGTTGAAGGTGAACAGTAAGTGTACAGAAGTGTACACTATGATCAAATGAATAATATGGCAAGAAAGCACTTGTCATAATGCCTATGATTAATGTAGTTGCTGGAAGTGGAGAATGAGGAGCAGAGCAGTCCAGAGGAAACACTCTGCTGTACTTACACTTCATTATTGTCAAAGCGTGTCTTCTTGCCTGGCAGACAGAATTACACTGAGGAGCTTCAAATGGAGAAAGGGGGTTTGCAGAGATTAACAGAACTTTAAGGTTTGTACATCATGCACACTGTGGGTATTTGAAAACATCAAAGCAAACCTCAACAAATAGCAGAAACACAGGTAGTACAACTGCAAAGAGTTAGGACTGCAGTATGTTGCAAAAAGGAACCCCTTTGACACAATCCATCACATATTAGACATAATGGATGTGGCATTTCAGAAAAGATTGAGATATAAAACAAATTGTTGGAGTTTCTCTCTTCTAATCTGAGAAGTTGTTAAATGTGTTAAAGAATAGAAACAAAGAGTGCACTGTCTTGTAAAAGTATTTTCATTTACTCTGCAGCTTCTCAGCAAATGCTTGGTAATGTTACGAGACACTATGAAACACCCCAGCAGCTCTAAATCTGCCAACGCAATGTAAATTCTACAGGTTTGGCCAACCATAAAATTCCTCAAGATATAAAATACCAAGGACGGGTGCAGAATGGAGACCTTAGGTATTTTTTTTCCCTAACTCTTTCTCTTTTTCGACTAAGTGAAAGTTTAATTAAAAGATATGATCTTTATTCCAAGCCCACTCCTGCTGCTAAGTCATGAGGTTAACTGCTGCTCAGAGACCACTGCAATGACTGGATTTCAGCTTAATGTGGGACCATTATGTCTGACACTAACCAGTGGAAATAGCTTGTTCTATTTCTAGCTCAACACTTTGATTGTGATGTGTAAGAAGAATCACCAAAAAATTACCTAAAACATTTGATTCAGTCGATCATGGTATTTTATTGGAAAAACTATGTTTGATTGGAATAGATGTAAAATAGTTTCAGGATTATCTCTCAGGTATAACTCAGTTCCAACAGTTCTAAGTCAAGTCCACCTAATGTTAGTATAGGTGTACCACAGGGGTCCATTCTTGGTGCTCTTTTATTCACCACATATATAAACCATATAATCTTGCTCATGCAGATAACACATTTATTTGCCACTGGCTGTTCTCTCAATCTGGTCATTGCAAATCTAAAGTCTGCTTTTGATACATTTGAGATTTCTCTCATCAAACATAAGCTTGTTTTTAGATTCTGACAAAACAAAATGTTTGGTACTTTCTAGGTCATGTAAGAGTATTCAGCCTACTGTCTGTACCCAAACCCTTCAGGGTTGTCACATTGAAAATGTTGAATATTAGACATTCAAAGACATACATTATCCAGCCAGTCCCAATAATTTATGTCTGTCTATGCTTGAATTGTATGCGTTTCTTTTTTCTTTTTTTCGTCTTTTGAAAAGAGATCCCAAAGTCAATGAGACTACATGTTTAAATAAAGGATCAAACAATAAATAAAATATTTCAGAAAAATGTTTGCTGTCAAAGTATTTCGAATTTTGGATTTAATTTGCAATTTATTGGTGATAGTTTGATTTAGTTTTACTTTTGGTGAGTTTGGGTGTGGTAGTTGGGGTGTTTGTGGGGTTTTCCCCTGCCAGTCGGCGTCTGACGCCATGGTAAATGGGGAATTCACCAAGCTGACGAGGATGCACTGGTATAAAGATCTCAGCTGGCTTCCCGTGTAGCGTAGAAGATGTAGGTTTAGCTGTGGGGGAAAAGGTCGAACATGGCAGTATAAAATCACTGGCGCGGATGAACAGCGCCATTGTCATTTAACTGGACCAGCTGGAGAAAGTGAACCGCGTCATCGAGACAGGTATCGTGGTGAATGATTTGTTTTTGCAGGTGTTGCCACAGGCCCTGCCCGCAACCAGAGTAGTTATATCTAACGTCCCTCCGTTCATAACTGATGAATTCCTCAGTAGAGAGCTATCCAGACACGGGAGAGTTGTTTCTCTGGTGAAAAAGATCCTGTCTGGCAGTAAGTTTCAGTTACTGAAACACGTAGTGTCGCGCCGTAGACAGGTATATATGATACTTAATAACCGAGATGTGGAGCTCAACCTCCGCGTCTACGTTAAAGTAGATGATTATGAATATGTGATTTTTGCGACTTCGTCATTTACGAAGTGTTTTGGTTGCGGAGAGGAGGGACACACCGAGAGAGCCTGTCCGAGGCGCGGGGAGCCAGCTCCGTCTGGTCCAGGAGGGGCGGCGGCTGCCGTCCACGGCTGCGCCGGTGCCGACCACGGCTGCGCCGGTTGTAGTTGAGCGTCAGGTGGCTGCTGCTGAGGGGGAGATCTCACCGCAGGGGGCGGCCTCAGAAGTGGCCACAGTGGTGGTGGGGGACCACCCCTGGTGGTGGCTGCTGTTACAGATGTGATAGCTTCGACTGGGTGGCATGTGGCGGCTCCGCGAACCTTGCAGCGCCGCGCCACTGCTGTGTCTGACCTGGTGCATGAGGCAGATGGTGATGTTTCACAGGGTGTGTGTATTAATGACTACAGAAAAGTGAGGAAAGTGTTTTGGGTGAGGCAGGTGAAAGTAAAGTGGGTGATAAAAATGAAAAAAAAATAGATAAAAAGAGCAAAGAGCAAACAGAGACAGGTGAAGTCAGTAAAACACAGGTTGGAGAGGCAAGTGAAGTACAGAATAATGATACAGTGGAAAATATGACATTGGGCGAACATGTCGAGGAGGCAGAGATGGAGGAGGAAGTGACAACATTAGAGGTAAAACAAAAAGCTGCTTCAAAACGCAGGAGAAAAACAAATAATGCTTTAAGTGAGAAAAAGAAAAACTGCAAAGTTGGGGATGCGGGACAGGCATTAAAAAAGCAGGGGCAGGCAGATGAAAGTACAAGTGAAGAGGAGTGTATCTCAGACAGCAGCGACATCCCTGGTTTTAATTTAAGTAGCAGCCAAGGAAAAAAGATGTATATGGCTGAAAGTTTTAAAGATTTCCTCCAACAAACGAAAAATCAACATGGGGTAAAAGTGGAATACTTTCCAGATTTGGCCCTTTTTAATATCTCAGCCAGACTCCATATGAGCCAAAGAGAGGAGGCTGGGCTCATTGAACAGGAGTAGTTATAGATTAAAGAAACTTAGTGCTATAACTGAAAAAACAAACAAACGTTGAAGATGTCTATCTTAATTAATTTATTTGTTTTTATTTTTGCTTTTAACATCTCACTTGCTATCGATACTTTTAGAGTGGGTGTTTTAAATGTGAATGGAGCCAGAGTTAAGAGCTCAAATATTTGAAACTGATAAGATGTTTTAAATGGTTGTGCCTTGGAGGATTTTTTATTCTTGGGAGGGGATTTAAATGCACAGAAAATGCATCTTTAGATAGCAATCACGCAGAGTGCCAGTCCCAGAATGCTCTGAGGGAGCTGGTCCACTCCCATGGCCTGGTGTATGTATGGAGAAGAATGCACGCAGATGATCGATAGTATACATGGTCTCACCACCGAGATGATAGGATTTCCTTACCCAGGTTGGATCGTATTTATTGTTTTAAACATCACTTTAATATTTATAAACTGTGCAGCATCATTCCGGCTGGTTTTACAGATCATGCTTTGCTTTTATGTAATGTTTTTATTAGAAACATAAAGCCAAAAAGTGCATATTGGCATTTTAACTCAGTTTTGACTTTTGATAAACATTTTAGACAGGTCCTTATTTATTTCTGGAGTGTTTTTAGACAGAGGAAGGGTGATTTTAGTATTAGGCAGTGGTGGGACCATGGTAAGACTGAAATAAAAATGCTTTGTCAACTGCACACCCTCAATGTCACACAAGACATCACCAGATCTATGAAAGACCTTGAGGGTGATATTGTGGAACTAGAAAAAATCACAGGAGATCGAGGATATATTGAGATCCTCAAAATTAAGAAAATGGCTTTAGCCAACCTACTAGACGTTAATGTACAGGGTGCACTGGTCCGGTCCCGGTTTCAAAACGCCTGGTTATAGTAGCAGCATTATTTTATCAGTTTATGCGGATGATGTCATTGTTGTCATTGGAAGCCAGAAGGAAGCAGATATTGTAACCAATATTAGTAAAAGATTTTAGCACAGCATCGGCAGCGAAGGTGAATTGGAAGAAAAGTGAAGCCCTCGCTGTCGAGGAGTGGCGTGACGGTCTCCCAGTTCTTCCCCAGAGCCTCACCTGGAAAAGAGATGGAATAAAATATCTAGGTGTGTTTTAGGAAAAGTAAATATTGTCCAGAAGAATTGAGAGAAGATCACTGAAATGATTGAGGGAAGGATTTCCAAATGGAAATGGCTTCTCCTTCAGATGTCTTTTAAAGGCAGGGTTCTGGTTTTAAACAACCTGTGGCACCGTCTGACCTGTGTAGACCCTCCCTCAGGCCTTTTAGCTACAGGAAAAAATGGTAGATTTATTTTTGGGATGGTCTACACTGGGTGCCATAAGGGGGGCTGTATTTATCCAGTGAGGAGGGGGGACAGGGCCCTTTAGACTCCAGTTTTTACAGAAATATTTTACCGGTCCGGCTGATTTGGTTTGGAGAGAAGTGACTAGCTGTATCCTCAGATGCGTGAGTAACCTGGGGTTGGATACTGCTCTGTTTTTAACTGATTAAAAATTGTTAAGGGTAAGAGAGCTGCCTCCATTTTAGTGTGTTTTTAAGTGTTGGGTTCTTTTTGGCCATAAAAGGTGCCCTAAGTCTGACTCTCTGCACTGCTTGTTGATGGAGCCTCTAATTCACAGGGCCAGGCTGGACATCAGCAGCAGCAACACACCCGGCCTGATGATGGCGCTGTGCAGCTCAAGGACCCTGTGCTTACAAGAGCTGGTGGATGCAGTGGGGCCGGCGCTGAGTGATGCCCGGGCCCTGGGCTCTCTGCTGGGCCTAACCTCTATCCAGGTGGCTCAGAGGACCCTGCAGCTCTGGAGCCAGAGACTCTCTGGAGAGGAGAGGAGCCTCCTCATCGAATACAGTCAGGGAAAGACCGTTCCAGACCCAACAGACCCGTTTCCAGAAATCTACCTGAGCCCAGGGCTGGGAGAACTGACCGGCCCCCTGCTCAAGGTCACTAACCCAGCAAAACTGTCACTGCACAGAGCAGACAAAACAATTTTCTCTGCGAACTGTGTGAAAAGCATCAATAGAAAAGGCCTGTGCAGCAGACCCTCCAAAGTGTGGAGCAATAGACAAAGATGGAGAAAGCGGATTGGGCCCACAGTGGAGGATTTTATACAAACCTCCCCTCAAAAAGCGGATTGCCGACCTTCAGTGGAGGATTTTACATGGCGCTATCGCTTCCAACGCTTTTATCTCTGTTATTAATCATGCTGTTTTAAATAATTGTCTGTTTTGAAATTTACGTGAGACTGTCTTCCACGAGTGTAAGAGACTCACAGGTTTCTTCTCTCTTTTAACATTGGTTTTTAGTCTCTTTGATGTTATTTTTACTGAGAGTGTCTTTATCATGGGAGCTGCCTACACAAATGATAAAAAAAAGAAAAGTGGCAGCTCCTAAACTTCCTCTCAGGGGAAGCCAAAATGGCCATCTACATAAGTAGAAAGAACAGAGTGGAAAACAGAGAAGGGCAGGAGGCGAAAGCAGTGTGGCTGTGTAACATTAGAGCAAGACTCAGGTTTTATAAACATATAGGAGACATAGACACTTTTAAACAAAGTTGGTGTTTTAAAAATATTATCTGTTCCGTCAGTGATGATGAATTACACTTTGCACAGTTTTCTATTGGATAGTTTTTTATTCTTTTCATATTTGTGGTGATCGAGAACGGGATATTTGATGAATGATTGGAATATTGAATGATGGAATGAGTTGATTTCCGGGGGTGTGGCGGAGAGACACTCACATGAGGTGGCTTTGTGGGTCGATGCGGGTCATTTTTGACCCATGTTGCGCCTAAAACAATAATTATTGTTTATGATTGATTTGTGATGATAAAGGGTTAAATGTATATATTTGTGCACTTTATTTTAAAAGAGTAAGAAAAATATGCAAATAAAGTGTTTTTTCAAAAAAATCTTTCTCATTGTATTAATGAAGCTGATTCTGAAATGAGAGCTTGTTTACCAATATTGATGTTGACAATGTCTCAACTCGAAACTGGGTGAATAGGTGATAACCTATAATTTTTCCCTCTAACTTTCACCATCTGTAAGTCATACATCGGCGAAGATCACCCTTAAGAAAATATGTCCAACTTTCAGGAAGACTCCTGTTATATCTGTAAGCAAGGCTTTGAAGAAGAACAATCAGTAACCGTATCAAAAAAGGGTATATTGAGCCTTATCAGCTACAGTGAAAAACGTGGGCTATCAGATCTAAACAGCTATTTTGCTGAACGTATTAGCACAGCACCTATTGGCAAATTGTTGGTACATACAAAGTGCTGTAGAGACTTTGAGACCCGAAGAGATTGCTTTGTAGGAATGTAGAAGTGCCTTGTGCAAAGAAATTGAGGTCTAGTTTGCTGCCATTCAACTGGAAAGATGACTGCATGTTTTGTGATAAATCTGCAGCAGTCAATACTCGCCATCCTGAGACGGGCAAACCTCCCATTCCATGAAAAGCTTCTAGAGTGCTGTGACAAGAGAGGGGACTCATGGAATCAGAAGGTGATGCAGATTTGTACAAACTTGCATAATTGCATGCTAAGATGACTGAATTTAGTGGCAAATCAGAGGTTTACACAATCAAGAGACTCAAACAAAAGCTGCAAGAGCAATATAAATAATTGATATTATTTGCAGAGGTTGAAGGGCGCAGTAACGTTGTCTGCTTTAGAAACATGGCGAAGTATATCATAAATGACAAATGGTACTCGGAAAAGAAAGAAGACATCGACGATGAAGCAGAACGAATAGCAACTGCTGCAGCAAATATCATAAAAGCTGAAATCAGAGAAAGGAAATATGATTCCGAATCATATCCAACTAATGATGACATTGCAAATGTTGATCGAGGCAAGAAATGGATACCGCATCACCTACGAACACTCTTGACTGCTTTGAAGCTGATGGTCAGATTGTGCACAACAGTACTCGAGCTGCTGACACAATGATAGTGGAATGTGCCCTTCAATTTGCAAGACAAGGAAGGGAATTAATAATAATAATAATAATAATAATAATAATAATAATAATAATAATACATTTTATTTATAGAGCGCTTTTAAAAAAGGTACTCAAAGACACTTTACATGTACATATAACATTAAAAATTACATTAAGAAAAACAGGACATCAACATTAAAAATACATAGAAGTAATTACACATTAAAAGCAGATCTGAAGAGGTGGGTTTTGATTTGGGATTTGAACATGGTGAGATCGGTACAGTCACAGATGTGTTTGGGGAGTGAGTTCCAGAGTGAAAAATAGTCCATGGGTTTGTGCCAGGTTTCAGTGAGACAGAGGAAGTCCAGGTTGTGGTCGGTGATGAATTAATTTAGAATGAGGGTTTTATTGTTGAGTGAACGGGTGTTGAGCAGGCCAGTTTTTGATGATGTTGTTGTTTTGTGATCGGTTGGGAGGAATGAGGGAGGAGACGGAGATTGGACAGATTCACGTGCTGTTTGTTGTGATGACATAATGCCGAAGTTTTATTTTTTATTTAGAACTTTTATTTAACCAGGATATGGCCTCATTGAGATTAAAAATCTCTTTTTCAAGAGTGTCCTGGCCAAGATAGGCAGCAGCACAGTTACAGACAAAAAAACAATCACAATCATAATCACAATCACAACATTAATTAAAACATTTACAGACACAGCGGTCTGCTTCAATGTCTTTAAGAGTTACTTTAAGTCTGTTCAGAGAGACCAGCTCTCTGAGTTTCAGTTCATTCTGCAGCTGGTTCCAGGCAGCCGGAGCAGCGTAACTAAAAGCCCTTTTCCCAAGTTCTGTATGGGGACTTTTGGGACAGTTAAAAGAAACAAGTCCTCGGAGCGAATCCGATATGGTCCACTACATTTCCTACTAATGTAGATCCTTAGGTATTGTGGAAGAGTACCCAGAATAGCTTTATGAATAAGGATGTGCCAGTGTTTCAGTCTACGGGTGGTCAGGGAAGACCATCCAACACGAGCATATAAGGTGCAGTGGTGCGTCAGGGATTTAAGGTTTGTTATGAATCTCAGTTGCCCGTGGTAGATGGTATCCAGAAAGCTGAGGCACTGAGACGATGCATTCAGATAAACAACATCTCCATAGTCCAGCACAGACAGAAACGTTGCAGAGACTAATCTCTTTCTGGCCTCAAAAGAAAAACAGGACTTGTTTTTAAAATAAAAACCTAATTTTATTCTTAATTTTTTCAAAAGTTCTAAAATGTGAGGTTTAAAAGAAAGAGAATCGTCAATGATAATGCCAAGATATATGAACTGAGACACAGATTCAATCTCAGAACCCTGTGAAGTGGTGATAGGAGGGAGGTTCAAGTGTTTGGTTTTTGCCTTCGAGATGATCATGAGCTTCGTCTTTCCAGCATTTAAAACAAGTTTCAAATCACACAAATTACATTGTACAATGTTAAAAGCAGTCTGAAGCTGACAAAGAGCCTGATTTGGGGAGGACGCAGAGCAGTAAATTGTGGAAGTGGAAGTACAGGCCCTCTGTTCCATCGATAGTCATGGGGAATGTGAACTGTTTAACCAACAAGACTGACGAGTTGGCTGCCCTTGTGAGGAACGACAGGACATACAGGGAGAGAAGTTTACTGTGCCTCTCTGAAACATGGCTGACAGCTAACACTCCGGACGCTAACGTGGACCTACCAGGGTTCACCACAGTGAGAGCAGACAGGGATGCTAAACCAGCACAACTCTGAGCACTGCCACATGCAGAAATACTCAGATGACACTGTGATCATCGGCTGTGTCAGGAATGGACAACAGGGGGAGTACAGGAGCCTGGTGGAGGACTTTGTGAGGTGGTCCAAGTTGAACAATCTGCAGATGAACACCTCCAAGACCAAGGATGGTGGTGGACTTCCGAAGGATCAGGCCACACCTGCAACCTGTGTCCATCGAGGGGGTCGACGTGGAGGTGGTCAGGTCCTACGAATATCTGGGCTTGCAGCTGGACGACAAGCTGGACTGGACGGCAAATATGGACACTCTTCATAAGAAAGGGCAGAGTCGTCTGTACTTCCTGAGAAGGCTGGGGACCTTCAAAATCTGCAAACAACTACTGTTGATGTTCTACCAGTCTGTGGTGGTCAGCGCTCTCTTCTATGCTGTGGTGTGTTGGGGAGGAAGCAGCAAGAAGAGGGACGCTGGGCGGCTGGACAGACTGGTGAGGAGGGCTGGCTCTGTAGTGGGCACAGAGCTGGACTCCCTGGTGATAGTAGCAGAGAGAAGGACCCTTGATAAACTGTCATCCATCCTGGACAACAATTACATTTCAAATCACAACAGCCTGTACTTTCACTTTGTATTTATAACAGTTTTATTGTATTTCTAGCATTTATGACTATCACTTAATTTTACTTTAAGTCTTATTTGAAGTGTACATTTGTAATGTCGGGAGGGGGGGTAGATGGGTAATTGTGTAAATGTTTTAAGCTACTGGATGCCTGAATAAATAAAGTATCTATCCATCTATCCATCTATCCATCTATCCATCCATCCATCCATCCATCCACGGGTTGCACCACAGCATACCGGCAGCCCGGCGAGGAGCAGTGGCAGCCTGGATAGGCACCGCAACAGGCTCCGTTAGCCTGTCGATCATGTGCCGGGAAATTGAGGTAGTCTGGGTGTGGTGGTGGCTAGCGGAGAAATCCAAACAGGGCTGACCACACCGGGATGGCTCGACCCCAGCTGGAAGAGCAGGTGGGCTCGTGTTGGCTAGCTATGATACCGGTAGAGAGTAGAAGCTGGCAAACTTCTGTAGCAGGACAGAGAGCCGAATAGCAGTAGAGGGAAGCGTTGGTCGGTAAAACTTATAAGCTAAGCTAATCTTGAGAAGCTGAGTCCGTAAAGTTATTCTTTCTTTCTGTATTAGACATATGGTAGAATGTCTCCACAGACACAAAGGAAGGCTATACCAAACAGGTTATAGACTTTGGACTTAAATTAAATGGCAAAACTTACAGATTGTAGACAGAGCGGCATTACACGTCCTACCGCTCTGACATGGCTCATTAGAGCACTTACCAAGTAAGTGTAGTAGCAGATGACACGGATGTACTTGTCCTCTTGATGTACCACATCCTTTGGTTGAAGCTCACAAGCAATGACCTGGATCCGATGCAATGGGGTTGGAAAATTGCTGATACCATACTAACACCAGTCCTGACAGACTTGGATGCAGCACCAGAGAGCTTACTGAAGTTTGTCAGATGTAAATGCAAACTTTCTGCCAGAAATCCATGTGGCAATAACAGTTGCTCTTGTCGTAAACATGGACTGACATGTGTAACAGCCTGTTGAGACTGCAGAGGAGAAAGTTGTCAAAATGCCGAAGAAGTTACCCTTGACGATGAAGACAATGTTGACACTAATGAAGAAATCGTGTTTCAGTAGTTAATTAAAAGTAAACTTGGACCTTTTTTAATTTCTATTTTTTGCCCTTAGCACACTTATCAATTTTGAGGGGACTTTACCATTGCCGGGGGGTGGGGTGGGGGAATTGTGCTTATACCAGAGGTAATGCGGTAATGACTATTATAGTTCATAGTAAAGTAACAATTTTCAGCAACTTAGACATTGCATTTTCTACAATGAAGGTGAATGAACCGTCAAAAGTCACCATAAAATCCTTACGTTTTTACCTTTTCCATACATACAAAATATTCAAACATTCAAACATTTTCCCCAAAGGGGATTTTTGCAGATTTTGGATATGTTGTTCTGTGGCACATTTGGCCTATGTGGTGTAAAAATCATCTTTATACCATTTCTTTCCCGGTCAAAATGCCCAAAGACCAGACTACAGGTATGGACGAGAGAACTGATCAACAGTGGTAGGAGGCGGGAGTAGTGCTGCTCTTCATGTCTCAAAGTAAAATGTTGCATATTGGTGTTTAACCAAAAGATCTGAAGCAATAGTTCTCACCTCCTAATACTACAATATAACAGACAAACAAAAACAAATAATCCCCAAACCGAACTGCATCATTATTTTCTGTGACAGAATCAGGAGCTTTAAACATTGGAGCCAGTCATGAGTAGTGTTGGAGCTTCTGTGCTACTCTGCCTAATGTACAGAACTGTCGCTGCCAAACAAAATGCTACAGGACTTCATCTGACAAGCTGCTGTGTATGTGCAAACCCACATTCTTAATACTTTACTTTGTAATGGGAACACCATATGTCTACTCTTTACCTGGTGATATTAGCAACGGAAGATAAAGTAACTGCAGCTGTGATAAGAGTTGCAGAGCTGTAAATTCCCCTCATGGATCTGTCACTCAAACCAGACTTCCTGTTCTCACTGGTGAAACAACCACCAATGAAACCCGGTGTCACGCATTCCACCCACTATTAGTTTGTTTTCATTTGATTTTACCTTGTCAGTAATTCTCTTATCATTTCAGATCCTGGTTCATCCTCACTGCCAGCAATTAACGTATTCCCCTCACCTGGTTTCCACAGCCCATCTCCTCACCTGCTTCTCATTCCCTCATTAGTCCTCTCAGAGGATATATATATAAGTTCTTTCCCACTTGTTCCCTGCCAGATTGTCTTGTGTTTTCCTGCCAAGCTCACCAGCGATCGTCTAGTTTACCGGTTTAGTTTTCCTGACCTGCCCGTTTTGACCCTGCCTGTTTCTGGACTCCGATTCTTCTGCCTGCCCCTTACTGGATTTGTTTGCCTTTTGGACTGATTTACCGGTATTTGACCCTGACTTGATTACTGAGTAAACTGAACTATATTGTATTCTGCCTGTCCCTGTGTCGTGCTTTTGGGTTCAGTTCTGTCGGTTCCAGCGAACCTTACACCTGTGCTTTGTTTTAACGCAGAATTATTTTGGTCAGAATGGCTATTTTCCAAAGAAGGAAACAGAATAATAGACATAATGACACCTTCAATCTTTATTACTCGATACTTTCTGAGGGCATTATAGAGAAGGTCATTATTTTGAGGTTAGATCAGGTTTGCTTCTGGTATCAGATCTCAGTTATATATTATCTGGACACACTAACATCAGTAACATGTTCCTTCCAATTACAACTCCAGTAACACATCAGAAAGTCCTTGTGGTGAAGTTGACAGTGCTTAAGAACAAGTTTGTATATATTATATGGAGGTCTCACAGCCTTTCGTATCAGACACTTTCACAGTAGATAAACTGACTCATAAATTCAGTCGCATTTCACACAGTCTAGAGGCTGCACACGATGTTTATCAGGACATTCAACCCACAGGCTGAGAAAGGTCCTGAAATCTTCTTCAGCGTCTGAGGACATGACAAAACTGTCAATGATGACCTGCAGCTTCAACTATGTGGTTTGGTGTCCCTTCCCTGGTACAACATACCATTTATCTTTCACTCTACTTTCTAAGGACTAATCTATCTTGTTTTTCAGATGACCCCCTAAGGTTCACCAACAGACCCTGCAGTGTAATCTCTCAAGATTCAGATGTTCTGTCTGCTCACCTGCGGCAGGTTGATCCCTTATCACCAAGATCTGGTCACTGGTGATCTGCAGCCTTGCATCTGGCTGTCTTTTCTAGCTCTCTTGTTTTACATTTTTTAGCAATAGATGGACCAGGAGTGTCCAAACTTGTCATGCCAGGGACCACATGGAGAAAAATGTAAACAGTCCTAACCCACAAGCCTTTACATTTGAGAGACTATCTTAATGTGCACATTTTATGCACTTTGAGCACAATAATGCTGGGCCCATGAACTAAAGATTACATCTCCATATTGCACATCACTTTCAGAAAGGGAAGCCTGAAACTCTTGATCGGATGATCACCATGGTAATCATCACATCACGCAGTTTTGCGTGCTTCCTGATGTATTATACAATGCAATTTTCCAGACTCTCCAACACCAGGGATGCCATTTCATTCTGCTCACCTGCTATGTGCCATTGGTGGTAACTTAACCATTCTTGCATCTACTTCAGTCAGTTTCCACTTTTTATTGTCTTGGTACTGCGACCATGTCTAGTGTGGACACTTAGAGGTCCGTTAGCATCATAACTCAGATCTTAACTTAGAGGTCGAGGCAGATTTATTTGTGATACAGCAGAACATTTTGGATACGGGCAGGAGTGCAATTTACACAGATTTCTGTTGTGATCACCTTTGATGGACTTTGGCTTGCAAATTTACTGTTGACCAATAGCAAATCATCTCTTATGGTGAAGGAAGGACATTCGTGAGAGTAACAGTTTAGATTGACAGGAAACATGTGACAAGGTGGATCTCAATCCATTTCCAAGCAAACTCCAGCAGCAGTATTATGGGATTTTAGTATGATTTCAAAAGCGAAACTCCGATTAAATCAAACTCTCAAACGGTTATTTCTTAGTAGCGGTTTTATTTATGCATAATCAATTTATAACCATGGTAACACCGATGCTTCCACTCAGGTTCTTTATGTGCAAATTGAAAATCTGCAAAAAAACAGGAGGCTGTTAAAGGTGTCATGTGGGACTCAAAGAATTAGGGCTGCAGCATTTGGTTCACACACATACACACTGTGCTATTACAACTGCTCCATCAGGTTCATAAACAACCAGTAATACATTGCAGCAGTCTACTCAGGCAAATGCTAAACCGTGAGTATAAGACAGAGTAGGACCTGATAGATTTATATATGATCCAATGTAAGACAATACATTGGAACATTTAATAACCAGGCAAGCCCAGCTCTCCGCCAGCGTTCTTCACTGATATGTTACACAGGAGTGAACAGTTCAGTTAGAGCATTAGATGTGTATTAACAGGAGTGGAGACATGATGCATGGGGGCTCCAGTGAAAGTAATTGACTTTAGCTGTTATTATACTCATACAGTACATGATAGCCCAGAGGAGAAGGAGGCAGATCCCAGTACACTGTGTTCACAATGAAGGGCCCCTTCTTATCTGGACATTTTACTAAATATTGACTGGCGTATCCAAGTCTGCCCCACCCATAAATGAGTGTAATTCATTTGTCAAAAAAGTCTTCCTCTGGGACTGATAATGTGACAGGCCTATCCTCAATAAATGTGTATTTGTAATTATCCATGTGCAAAAGTAGTTATCCAACTAGTGTGGCAACTGCTGTTTGTCTGGCAGAAGCTAGCAAACAACTAATATATTGTAGCTGGTTTTGAATTGTATTTGTCTAATTTCTGAGCAAACATTTCAGTCTGAGGGCAGACAGGCGACCCCTTCTGCCCTCAGACGTGTTGCTCTTCACTCCTGAGAGGCTAAACTCAGATAAAGTTTGTGATTCATTTGTTGTACCTTGTAAAGTGTAATTACTGTGAACGAAAGGTAGAACTTGAAAGTGATCTAGATGTATACTTAACTCACATCTACATTTTAATATTTGAAAACAATTTGCATCCACATTAACTTTCCAGATGGCTTTTGTAGAGATCTCTGTCCAGATGAAAAACCTGAACAGTGGTTTAGTTCACAAACAACCAAACTGCATCACAGTTAACATCTGGTACGGGTGGGACAGACAGCCCAGCTCATCAAATGGTTGTTTCATGGTCTGACAAACTCAGCATAAATACAGGTTAATGACAACAGCTGTGCTGTATGATTGGCTAAATCGACGTTTAAAATGCACGATCACAGTAAAAGTTAGAGACAATAGAAAGTTGTCTTCTTAACTTTGCTGACACACACACCCTGACAGCTCCAGACACGCTCTGCTGTGTGTAAGCTCTCTGTCATCAGTGTGTTTTAATGCAGCCAAAGTCGCTTTATATATTATATATTTATATATTATTGTTGTCAGACAACTAAACAAGTGTGTATGATACAGATTGAACTCAGACAAAACATACTCTCATTCAAAGCATAGTTTACTAGTGGGGGTGCAGTCACAGATGTAAATATCATATTGTATTGTAATTCCCATGGTTGTAATACATTCTAATATTTTTAAATGCATTATAATGCAGACCAAATTATAATGTAAAATCCACCCAGGATACGAAGTGCGACATATTGTAAAGAAGTAACGTCTACGGTGAGTGATGAACAAATCCAACTTTGAATATTTAGTCCATGTGTAGGCCTGTGTTGCTTTTATGCTTTCTTTGCATAACAATGTTAGATATTATAATAACTATAACTATAATTAGAACGTGTTTGGCTCGTTAATATCTTATAACGATTAAATGACTTGTATTTGGTGCCACAACAGTCATACAATTCAACTGCAGTCATGTGTGGTGTAGGGCTTTTTACTAAATAATTTGGCGTTGATTATTATTTTCCATTTCTCATAATTATTATTATAATTATTTAAAATTGAGGAATAGTCAAAACGATTCAATGAAATATTCTTTAGGTAGATCCAGCTTTGTCCAAGTTCAAGATTCTACTCCATCAAAAGGTCCTGTCATGTACCCAGAAATGAGATCTACACAGGAGGGGAGGGGTGAATCAGCTGTAAGAGAAAGAGATCTCATATAACTGTAAAGCAGGGAAGCCACAGGTCTTTGCCGTAATCAGGAAGTGTAATTCCTGGAGTATCCTCCAAATTGTGAACACAGATGAATGTCTTGTGTGGCGGTTGAGGAACTTTGTCCGACCCTGATGATATCCTCAGAGGTATTTTCTCAGTGCAGTGATACATCAGTGGGATAGCCCTCTAAACAATGAACTAACATGCAATAAAGTTTGGGTTCAGTAAGGGCTGTATGGATACAGAGTGGAACACTGGACGTTCAGTGTTGTAATGTTAACCTGTTATTCTTCCACTGGCTGCATCAGAAAAGCACAAAGATGAATTCATAAAATGGAAAATGGAAAACATGCTCTAATTAAACATGTAATGCAGCAGTGAGATTTTTTGTTTTTTGTTCCTCCAGATGTGAGGCTGTTGTCGCCTACTGTGGATATATTTTAATATTTCTCATTATGCCCCTTTGCAGACAAAAGCGCTCACTAATAAATCATTACAATATGCAAATGGTGAAAACTCCAGGCATATTTACGATTGACAGAGGTTAAGGCCGTAGTATCACATGAAGAGCTTGAGCAGACAGGATCAAACAGCCTGACTGGCTTTGAAGTACAAAACAGCAAATTGATTAATTAAATAAAACATGAAAGTTTTGTGATGAAAATAATGGAAGCTCTCAGGGTATTGTTCTCGTCTGAAGTCACAACTTACATTTCAAGCTGGGATGAAATGCAATAAATGTATTGGGACAACATCAGTTTACTGTGGACACAGGGGGTAAACACTTCCCATCTTATCTATTTTATGATTCATTTGAGAAGAAATATTTAGTATTGCATCACTTCCCAATTATGAAACCTGATTCAGAGTCAGAGAGTTCTGAACGACTCGATCACGGCAGCAATACTTTTCTAAAACAGGTGAAATCTCATTTCTGCTCAACACACTTTGTTTGTCTCAATCATTTAATGATGTGTGCCTTCTAGTCAAATATGTCTGCATATACTTAAGTCACCAGTAAGTGCTTTTAGAACTTCTTGGTTTGGATTCATTATGTGTCAGGACACCCTGGGGTCATTTGTTGGCAGTAGTTTGAGTTTTAAGGATTACAGCAGTGTCGTGTGGACCAGCATCTTTTGAACCCGTTGCTGTCCTCTGTTTAAACTGCTCATGTTAAAACTTAACAGAGCTGCTGCCTCCTGTGGAAATCACTTAAATGCCACAAGAGGTCCGAGTGTCTGAACATTTTTAAATTCTGTTTGACATTTATTTTTCAAAGTCATACCCTGCTATACAGGGGATAATATTCAAATGTTATTTCAAATTAAAATGCAATATAAAAAATGTAACTAGTTTTTACATTTGTGCAGACAATATATAAGTCACAATACAAATAAAAATGCAAATTTCTAACCATTTGAAAAACTTTCCAATGTATTACACTGACGTTTAACCTCATGTATGATCAACCTCTTACAGTCTTATCTCTTCAAATATATTCATTTTTTTCAGACTGTTTCAATGAAATGTCTGAATCAGGACGTGCAGTGAGTTGGCTTTCGCGTTATGATCTACACTGATCATGTCGGCCAGGCAGCGGACCCCGCTGCAGTTTATCATGGTGAGGATTCATTAATGTGACACGGGGCAAATTGATAACTCTAATCTCTTGGAGAGAGAATCCTATTAACCGAGTGGCGCCCTCTGCCATTCGACCATTCCCTTTAGTTTGTATTTCATGCCTTCATAATTATGTATGATGAGAGCTTTTAAAGTGAGCGGAGAGGGAACGGGGGGGAGGGGGGGAATTGTTAAATATGAAAAAAAACTTTTGAGAGGATGTTTTTCAGCCTCCTTGGTTGGACAATGAGGCGTCAATAATACTTTCAATTATACTACATTTTGAGTGCCACCTTACTTAGATTTTCTTAATTTAGGACACTAATTACATTTACTCAAGAACTGTACTTCAGTACCAATTTAAGGTACTTTCTTGTTATGCACTGCTTACTTGTACTCCACTACATTTCAGAGGGAAATTGTACATTTTACTACAATTATTTGACAGCTTTAGTCACCAGTTACTTGACAAATTAAGATTTTTGCATACAAAAGATGAATTAAATTACACTACCCGACCCATTTTAATAATCTGTTAAAGCTATTTCTTTCATAAAGATATGCCAAACATTTCACAATTCTAGCTTCTGAGATGTAAGGCTTTTAATATGGTTGTTAGTTGGATAAAACAAGCATTGTGAAGGCGTCACTTTGAATAATTGTGACGTATTTTCTTACTATTTTCAGAAACAAACCAAACGATCTTAATGCAGAAAAGATTCAGCCGATTACTCTGTAATGAAAATAATCATTAGCTGCAATCCGATACAAAATATTTTGAAATGAGCTTCACCTCAACAATAAAATCCTGATTTTACTTTAATGCTTGAGTAATAATAATCTAATAATCTAATATATAATAGTATTATAGTCACAGGAGCCATTTATCTGCATTGAGTTGACTTCTACTTGTAATGGAGTTTTGATTTTACAGTATATGAGTGCTTTTCATAAAAGGTTCAATGTGTAATTCCGAGTTACCTGCTCCAAATAAATAGTGGGCAGTTTTTCAGCTCTACTAGGTGTCTAAATCTAAATTCATCAATCATCAAAACCATCAGTTATTAAAAAACAACTATAGTATGTTAACCTGTTTATTAGTTGTAGTAGTTTGTCTACTTGGTCTAACCTGAGTAACAGCAGCTACATCAGTGCTGATGGAGGATCTGTCCGTCTCCTTCTGGCAGCGGTGAGGACAAGGCGATGCTACGAGTCCTTTTACAGTAGATATCTCAGCACCACACAGACGTCTTTAACGTCAACACTGTGACCTGTTCAATTTGTTTTGTTGTTTTAAGTTTAAATTCTGGCAGATCTTACAAATTGAACCTTAAAGCAAAGGGTCCGGATTGGGACCATTAAAGAGTTGAGTACTTACCAAACAACTGAAAATCATAACTGCAGAAAGATTTGTATCCGTCTTTAAAGTTAAGCACTCGTAGCTGTGTGCCTCCCAGGAACCGCTTGTCAATCAACATTATGCCAAGTGCAGTTTCAGTAGCTCAAGTGGGATATACATCGGAGGTACGTCTTCTTTGTCTGCTCACTTCTTTGTCTCTTTGTTTTTTTTGTATATAATTATGGTATAAACACAGAGGGTACAGTGGAAAGTCCGAGTTTGAAAGCAAGACAAAGAAGTGTTTGTGTGTATATAGCCCTGTCTGTCCCAGTGTTCCTTGTCAGTTCGTCATTGATGTGTCCTGCTCGTGTCTACCCTGTCTCCTTCTCGGATTGGTTTGTGTTATTTTGTTACTTTGGATTTTTGGATTTTGGATTCAGCTTTGATTTCAGGATTAAAGGCTCGCTTTTTGTTATAATCATCGTTTACTGCATTTGGGTTCTCCCACACCACACCCATATAACATCACTGGATTTCAATTAATAAAATAGACCCAAAAAAAAGCTTTGAACTCAAGATTTCTGAAGATTATGCCATAATTTCTTAGAATAACATTTTCCATTAAACATAAAAATGACTTAAAAAAAATCATCTTGATCTTTGTACGAGAGGAAATCAGTAAGACTAATTGCACTGATCTGTGCATTTGTGTAATTTACATAATCCTGAGGCTAAGCATTCCCTTTGGACCTCTGCTGCTTCCTTAAACTATGAAGCGAGACAAAAGGTTTCAAAGCATCGGAAATACTCAAACTCAAAGATGACACATTCTGCCTCTGGAAAAAATGAAAAGTGTAGTCATGTCTGGTATTTTGGTTCCAACTAACCAGATCAGCATGTTGTGGTGAGGGAGAGCTTGCTAGAAGTTTGAAGTCGAAGAAAGAGGAACAACGTTAATAAAGTGTTATGGTCCACTTTCAGCAATATTGAAGAAATATATTACGGGCCGGAACTTTCAGTTAGCTGTTAGCATGCTAACTGCAGTAGATATCTGTGCAACATAACACATGATGTCAACACTGTTGTTAGTTCATTGTTTTAATGTTTTAAATGATGGCAGATCTTACTGAGTTCTGCTCTCACCAAGGTAAAAATGACGGTAGAAGATGAGGATTGGTGGAGACACTTTTCAAGCTACAACAAAAACAAATAACATTTACTCGCCCTATAGCAGGGGTGGGGAAGCTCCGCCCTTATCCGGCCCTTGAGGTAATTCTTAAAACGCACGCAAAAAAACTAGACGGCAATATTTTAAACGGGCGACTGACTGTTTTTCCTGGCCATGGTCAGGGTCCTTGAACACAAGACGAGCGGAACGTGTCATCACGTGGTCACGTCATGTGCCTTTTTACTTCATATGTTCTTTTGCTGTGAGATACATTTCCCCGTTGTGGAACTAATAAAGGATTGCTGATTTCTGATAAAACGGTAAGATACATGGATAAAAAAGTTCCTTTTTTGCACAGCATGAAACAAAAACTAAAATGAATGGGCTGCGTCTTAATTTTTTTTTGCAGAGGTTATGAGTTCAATAATTAGTACGGCCCTCGAAGGATGTTGTAAAAAAAAAAAAATGGCCCTTGCTAGGAAAAAGGTTCCCCACCCCTGGTCTATAGAGAAACAACCTAAATCATATAATTTTCATCTGTGCACACTTAATATGTGATTAACAATTTGTATTAGGGAGGGCGAGTTGAAATAACACTCCTGTTTGGATATGCACACTGTGTCTGTTATTATCTATCCTGACTGTAATATTGACCTTAGGCTGCTAAATTTAATGACCACTATCAAGACATGTATCAATATGGATTGTCTGGCCACGTCTCTGAAAGATGATACAATTAGAGAGCTGAGTCCCATGAAGGCACAGAAGCAGATTGCTCTTTGAAGAATGGGTGTTTTGCTGTACATTTTCCATTACGATAAATATCTTAGAATATCAGGAAGGATATTCTTAATGCTTCTTAGAACACTGTTTCCATAAAGAATCTATTAGCTGTAACAGATTCAGCACATCTCAATGGTGTGATATTTTAGAGCAAGGCTGTGGCAGGCAAGCTGCTATTTTTTTTTTTAAAGCAGAAAAAATAGCATTTTATTGAAGGAGCATCAGCAGCTTCTTCTCACTTGATCACAGATGGCAGCTTGTGGCTGCTTCATGATGAAGGAGCAGCGGCCCCATGCCGGCTCTGCATGTGTTACTACTGACCTCTGTGTTCCTTAACCTCCTGAACCCAGGCCGCCTGCCAAGACAGAGCTGAGGGAAACGGCAACACTAGCAGCAGAAAACGTGGGAAAAATTTAAATATATTTTTAATGGACAGTGCAGTGCTGACAATACATGATATTTTACAAATTATATAACACTAGAGATCTGCCTCACAAACTCAGTAATCAGTTTTGATTTGGTTCATTTTGTTTCAGCACCACTTAGTGACCATTTGTTTAGGACCAAAGTTATATGTAATAATCAACAGATAAGATCATTATTGAACTACAACCGGCCGATGTTAGAGGGTGTAACAACAATTCAATTACTTCTGAAACCTCTGTGTAATATATAGATTTTCTTTTTCCTTTGATGCTCAGGTGACTATAGTGGTACAGTTAACCAACATCATTCATTTCCTCTAAAAGGTTTATCCTTCTCTCCTCCAGACTCGATTATTGGAACACACTTTATTTTCGTAGCAGCAGGCGAAACATCCGAAGACAGCAGTTGCTACAAAACGCTGCTGCCAGGCTATTAACACGTACTCAGGGAAGCAACCTCACCACACCAATCTTTACAGCCCTTCACTGGTTACGTATGAGTTTTAGAATTGATTTGAATATTCTACTACTTGTTTTTAAAGCCTTGAACAGTCTGTATCTGTGATCTGCTAAACTCCTTGTGAGCCCGATCACTGCTTGAGATACTACACAAAGTAATGATTCCAAACGCTCGACAAAGATGGCCGGGCTTTTGCTGAATTATTAAAATAACCAAAAGAAAATGTTACAGAATTCTCTGGTGCACACACAAACATATCCTTGGGCTGACGGGGTCATTGTCCAAGAGCGACACAAATGAATTCAGATTGTATTTCCTCAGTCCTTTCAGTAATCAGTACGGATCCTGAAATCGTACATGTCATGCTTGTGTATCCATATTTGTGTTTCCTCAATACATCCGCCTTCATGCATGTGAACCTGCAGCTCCTTTACCTTCACATCCCCACAGTCAGCATAAAGCTGAGAGCTTACATTATGCAAATGCCTGTTGGTTCTATACGTCATCTTTAAATTGATAACGCAGGCATGCACACAGTAAATTACACTCATAAATCTGACCAAGGTGCTTTTAATGTGCTCATTGAGAAGCTAATGTTTCCTCCTCCACCCCAGGATCAACATTAACTTTCAGATTGGATAAGGCAGGATTATTGATTATGATTGATTTGGAAATGGGACTCAGTTGTAAGGAATACAATGTGTGCTTACTGTCTGATACAATGTATCAGTTATGTTAGTTTATGTGCTAGTATTGGTTATAAAACAATTGATTTAAGACACTGGAAGGGAAAAAAGCAATATTTCCTTAGTCTTTTGATGATTGGAAACACTGAAATTACACCGTTTATGAGCTATTTCCTATTTTTATTCCAGCAGGCAAAACGAATATTGTCAAGGACTCAGTGTACTAATGAAACTGGTGTGTTAGTGATGTCCTTACGATCACCCAGTATTTTCCTAGTACTTTCCTCTGCGCAATTAACCTGACAGGAGGCCTTTCCCCCAGGTAGGCCAAGAACAAAGTGGAGAGCGATGACACGCAGGAGGCTGACAACGCAAACAGGGTATCAGCACAAAGGCCTCTGGAGAGAATCTATCCTTGGCTGGCCAGCCGTTAGTGAGGCGGCATTGACCTTTTCTGCTGCAGCCGTGATTGTAGATATAAGATGTAGACTGAGCAGAGCTTTACAGGATCAGAGGAGAGTCACCGCTCACACAGTGGCTGCGTGTGCGTTTCAACTGCTTATCAGAGAGCGAAACAGTTGAATTATACTGTATGTTCACTGGATTCCTGAATAGTACAGTGTAACAAAGAAAATATAACTTCTTAGTTTTAGCTGAGAGAGATGGATTATGTGACTCGCAGTATATCACTGCACTGAACTCCTGCCGCTCTTTACTAGTCGAACTGGATATTTGATAGATTTGTCTTTTTATTTATTTGTTTATTTGTGTCAGTTAGCTAAGGCTAGCCATTGCTCTTTTAGTAGTTTTGTGTTGATGAGTGAACCACTCTTTGATATGAGAAGGGGGAAGAAGGATACATTGACACACACTATAGGTGGGATTTGATTCCTGTCTATGAGTTACTGTTTATGAGCTATAGTGCATGTGGAAAGTATTCATACCCCTTCACTTTTTCCACATTTTATTATGTTACAGCCTAATTCCAAAATGGATTAAATAAAAAAAAATCTCAACATTCTACACACAATACCGTATAATGAAAAAGTGAAAAACGTTTTTTAGAATATTTTGCAAATGTATTCAAAATAAAACACTAAAATATCACATGTACATAAGTATTCACACACTTTACTCCAGGGGTGTCAAACATGCGGCCCGGGGGCCAAAACCGGCCCACCAGAGGCTCCAGTCCGGCCCGTGGGACGACTTTGAAAAGTGTAGAAATGAGTTGTTTTGATGATAAAGTAAAATACCTAAATGTCCCCATACTAAATGTGTTGTGTCTTTATAGACACACTGTGACCTGTGAGTTGTAACACACATGTGTAAATGATAAACTGATAATATTGTTGAAATTTCAGGTTCATAATGTTTTGTAAAAAGATCAAATGTGAACATTTTCAGAATGTATTTTCTTGCACTAAACGAAGGGAACATGTGGAGTTGTGGTTATTTACAGGTTGTTATGCTGTGATGTTACTGGTCCGGCCCACCTGAGCTCACATTGTGCTGCATGTGGCCCCTGAACTAACATGAGTTTGACCCCCCTGCTTTACTCAATACTTTGTTGAAGCACCTTTGGCAGCAATTATAGCTGCAAGTCTTCTTGAGTATGATGCTACAAGCTTGGCATACCTATTTTGGGGCAGTTACTCCCATTCTTCTTTGCAGATCGTCTCAAACTCTGTCTGGTTGGATGGGTACCCGCCGATGGACGGCCATTTTCAGGTCTCTCCAGAGATGTTCAGTTGAGTTCAAATCCGGGCTCTGGATGGGCTGCTCAAGGACATTCACAGACTTCTCCCTAAGCCACTCCTGCATTATTTTGGCCGTGTGCTTTGGGTCATTGTCCTGTTGGAAGGTGAAACGTCGGCCGTCTGAGGTCCAGAACGCTCTGGGGTTTTCATTCAGGATCTCCCTGTACTTTGCTCCATTCAGCTTTTCGTCGACCCTGACTAGTCTCCCGGTCCCTGCCACTGATAAAAAAAAACACAGCATGATGCTGCCACCACCATGCTTCACCATTGGGATGGTATTGCACATGTGCATGGTTTCCTCCAGACGTGACGTTTAGAATTGAGGCTTGTTCAATCTTAGTTTCATCAGACCAGAGAATCTTGTTTCTCACAGTCTGAGAGTCCTCCAAGCGGCTTTCATGTGTTTTGCACTGAGCAGTTGCTTCCGTTTGGCCACTCTGCCATACAGCCCAGATCCATGGAGTTAGTGATGGTTGTCCTTCTGGAAGGTTCTCCCATCTCCACAGAGGATCTCTTGAGCTCGGTCAGAGTGACCATCGGGTTCTTGGTCACCTCTCTTACCAAGGCCCTTCTCCCGGATTGCTCAGTTTGGACGGGCAGCCAGTTCTAGGAAGAGTCTTAGATGTTCCAAACTTCTTCCATGTCAGAATGATGGAGGCCACTTGTCATGTCTCATCGAATTTCTTGAGTTGTTCATGTTGTCTTTTCACTTCCTGTTTTATTTTGTACCTACCTCTTGTTTCTCAACCCAGATCCCTTTACTTCCTGTCCTGGTGTGGTGTCCCTCCATCGTCAGCATCTGCCTCACCCCTGATTGTTTCCACCTGTTCCCACTCACCTCTTGTATAAATTGTCCTGTCTCCCCTTGTCGTGTGCCAGTTCGTCTGGTCATATCCTTGTAAGAGCCTATGCCCGTACCAGCGATCCATGAAGTGTGCTTATCTGATAGTTTTGTATATCCTCCTAGTGAGCTTTTTCAGTTGTTGTTTTGATTTATGAAATTAAAGTTTTGTTTATTCTACACTACCTTTGTGTCTGGAGTCGTGCAATTGAGTCTTCCTTCCCTGTGTCCGAGTCGTAACACCACTGTGTTCTTGGGAACCTTTAATGCAGCAGAAATTGTTTTGTAGTCTTCCCCAGCTCTCTGCCTCGACAGAATCCTGTCTCTGAGCTCCACAGGCTTCCTTTGACCTCCTGGTTTGGTTTTTGCACAAAAATACATTATGAACTGTGGGAGCTTACATAGAAAGGTGTGTGTCTTTACAAATCATGTCCAATCAATTTAATTTACCACAGGTGGATTCCAAACAAGGTGTAGGAACATCTCAATGATGATAAATAGAGATTGGATGCTCCTGAGCTTCATTTCAAGTGTCACAGCAAAGGGTATGAATAACACTTTCTCATTATGCGGTATTGTGTGTAGAATGTTCAGAGAAAGAAAATAATTTAATCCATTTTGGAACAAAATGTGAAAAAAGTGAAGGGGTATGAATACTTTCTGGATGCACTGTATAGGTATGACTAGAAGGGCAGACCTCCGCTTCCATGACTGAAAAATAATGTGTCCCTGCAAGTATGTCAACCTAAATATAGTCGTTCAAGTGAATAGTAATTCACTTTGAAACATTTCTGGGCGTATTTTCACACCTGGGAGTTTGTATGCTCACCATTTTTTAAGAAACTTTTTTGTGTTGCCGCTTCGAGCACTTCTAGTTGAAAATCTCTGACATTTTCAGTAAGACACTGTGCTGCGCATCACCCTGCCAATGCTTACTGACACACTTGTGTGCAATAGTCCAGCTTCTCTTATTTTCCCCTCTCTGTGTCTCTCTGTGTGACATACACAGCCACATCGCGTCCTCGTCTCTTTAATTCTCAGTCTGTCCAAAAGTTGAAAATAAATCAGGTTCCCTGATTCTTGTATGTATAAATATTATTATTATTATTAAGGAATCAATTTAAAAACGGTCTGGGTGCATACAAAAGCCCGAGTACATGACGTGACCTTTGACTAGTCTCGTCTTGACTTGATTTGCCCTAGAATAAATTAGGGTACTTACTTGAGACTTCGACCAAATGACTTGGGTCACATGCTATGACGTGACACTTTACCGGAAGAAAGCAAACATCAGCTTCAGCCACCAGCAACACAGCATTTTGAATTTTACAATGCATCTACATACAATGACATACAATACAATACAATTCCCTAGTCCAGTGGTGTTATCAGCCCTGCATGGAGAGAACATTTGAAGGTACGGTTTGCGGCTTTAAGGGGAATGGACATA
>NC_041376.1:21110957-21113457 GCF_900634415.1 Cottoperca gobio | reverse complement strand
CAGTCAAGCATGGTGGTGGCAGCATCATGGTCTGGGGCTGCATGAGTGCTGCCGGCACTGGGGAGCTGCATTTCATTGAGGGACACATGAATTCCAATATATACTGTGACATCCTGCAGCAGAGCATGATCCCCTCTCTTCGGAAACTGGGCCGTAGGGCAGTTTTCCAACATGATAATGACCCTAAACACACCTCCAAGATTACAACGGCCTTGCTGAAGAAGCTGAAGGTTAAGGTGATGGACTGGCCAAGTATGTCTCCAGACCTAAACCCAAATGAGCACATGTGGGACATCCTCAAGAGGAAGGTGGAGGAGTGCAAGGTGTCCAACATCCGTGCGCTCCGTGATGTCGTCGTGGAGGAGTGGAAGAAGATTCCAGAAGCAACCTGTGCAGCTCTGGTGAATTCCATGCCCAGGAGGGTTAAAGCAGTGCTAGATAACAATATGTGTGTATATATATATATATATATTTACACACATATATATATATACACACATACATATATATATATATATACACACATATATATATTCACACATATATATATTCATACACATATATATGTATATATATATATATATATATATATATATATATATATATATATATACCTCTCTGGGAACCATCACCTTATCGTGGTGGAGAGGTTTGGGTGTCCCTATGAACCTGAGAGCTGTGTTGTCTGGAGCCTAGTGCTCCTGGTAGGGTCTCCCAAGGCAAATTGGTCTCAGGTGAGGGGCCAGACTAAGAATGGTTCAAAAACGACTTCATGAAAGAAAGGAAAAGGAAAGGAGAGACCCTGCCCGGAGGAAGCCCGCGGCCCCCGTCTGGAGCCAGGCCCAGAGGGAATGCCCGACAGCGAGCGCCTGGTGACCGGGTTTGCCACGGTGCCCGGTCGGGCACAGCCCGAAGAAGCTACGTGGTGCCTCCCATCCATCCATCCTGTGGGCCCACCACTCATGGCAAAAACCGCTGGGGTCGGGTGCGCTGTCACATGGGTGGCAGTGATGGTCAGGGACCTCGACGGACCAGACCCGGGCAGCAGAGGCTGGCTCTGGGGACGTGGAACGTCACCTCTCTGTTGGGGAAGGAGCCGGAACTAGTGCGGGAGGTGGAGCGCTACCAGTTGGATCTGGTGGGGCTTACCTCCACGCACAGTCTTGGCTCTGGAACCGTACTCCTGGATAGGGGTTGGACTCTATTCTTCTCCGGAGTTGCCCAAGGTGTGAGGCGTCGGGCCGGGGTGGGGATACTCACTAGCCCACGGCTGAGCACCGCTATGTTGGAGTTTATCCCGGTGGACAAGAGGGTCGCCTCCCTACGCCTTCGGGTTATGGGGGGGAAAACTCTGACTGTTGTTTGTGCCTATGCCCCAAACCGCAGTTCTGAGTATTCGGCCTTCTTGGAGACCCTGAATGGAGCCCTGTAGGGGGCTCCAGTAGGGGACTCCGTAGTCTTGCTGGGAGACTTCAACGCACACGTGGGAAACGATGGAGACACCTGGAGAGGCGTGATTGGGAGGAAGGGCCTCCCTGATCTAAACCCGAACGGTCGTTTGTTATTGGACTTCTGTGCTAGCCATGGAATGGCCATAACAAACACCATGTTCGAACATAAGGATGCTCATAAGTGCACGTGGTACCAGAGCACCCTAGGCCAAAGGTCAATGATCGATTTCGTAATCGTATCATCTGACCTGAGGCCGCATGTTTTGGACACTCGGGTGAAGAGAGGGGCGGAGCTGTCGACTGATCACCATCTGGTGGTGAGTTGGATTAAGGGGTGGGGGAAGACTCTGGACAGACCTGGTAAACCCAAACGGGTAGTGCGGGTGAACTGGGAACGTCTGGAGGAAGCCCCTGTCCTGGGGATCTTTAACTCACACCTCCGGCGGAGCTTTTCAGCCATCCCTGTGGAGGTTGGGGGCATTGAACCTGAGTGGGCTATGTTCAAAACCTCTATTGCTGAAGCTACGGTGATGAGCTGTGGTCTCAAGGTCTTAGGTGCCTCAAGGGGCGGTAACCCTCAAACACCGTGGTGGACCCCGGTGGTCAGGGAAGCCGTCCGACTGAAGAAGGAGTCCTTCCGGGTTATGTTATCCGGGAGGACTCCGGAAACAGTTGCAGGGTATCGAAGGACTAGAAGGGCGGCAGCTTCTGCCGTGTCAGAGGCAAAGCAGCGGGTGTGGGAGAAGTTTGGAGAAGCTATGGAGAAGGACTTTCGGTCGGCACCAAGGTGCTTCTGGAAAACCATCTGGCACCTCAGGAGGGGGAAGCGAGGAACCATCCAAGCTGTGTACAGCAAGGGTGGGACCCTGATGACTTCAACTGAGAAGGTTATCGGCCGGTGGAAAGAGCACTTTGAGGAACTCCTGAATCCGACTAAGACGTCCTCTAAGGTTGAGGCAGAGCTGGAAGCTGATGGGGGATCATCGTCAATTTCCCTGATGGAAGTCACTGAGGTAGTCAAACAACTCCACAGTGGCAAAGCCGCAGGG